>NC_068981.1:41807170-41816034 GCF_001194135.2 Octopus bimaculoides
TGCTTAACAACTGATGCTAGTGTGTTTACGTCCCCGTAACTTAGCAGTTCGGCGAAAGAGACCGATAGAATAAGTACTAGGCTTACAAAGAATAAGCTCTGGGGGGGCGATTTTCTCAACTATAAAGGTGGTGCTCCAGCATGGCCGCAGTCAAATGACTGAAACAAGTAAAAGAGTAAAAGAGAGATCAAGCAACTGTAACAAGTTGTGGTTCTCAAGTGATATATCATAATGCATTGGTGCACTACAAGGGTTATCTAGGAGCTCCACATAATTTTGAAAATATAATTTGTCTTCAGAAAATCAATACTTAATGGTTGAGCATCTTGAAAAATGTGATATTCATAATTTTATTGTTCATAAATATGATTAATGAAATAAGGTAATAAATTTTACTATTACTTTCAAGCAGTTTTTTTTTAAACTCCAAGCAGTTTTTAAAAAAAAACTCCATGTGTAGAGAAACAGTAATTTTTCCTTTTTTTGGTTGACTGCCAATGTGCTGTGAAGTTAAAAAGATATATAACCACTGATGTAAGAAAGTGATGTAAACAGATCTCTGCTGGTTTTGAGGACAAGAATTCATTTGTTTGATGAATCAGATTATCTGCTCATTGAATTATCATCCAAGTGATTTAGCATTCCATAGACACATGTAGCACTAATGTAATTTTCAGGCAGAATCAGAGTAACATAGTATGTGATAAGGCTGTACCTTTGGATTACAAGTACAATCTATCCGACAGGATTTTGCACAGAGTTTCTGCCTACCCAAAGCTTGGGTTGGCTTGAGGCAATAAAAAAAGGACACTTGCCTAGGGTGCTGCAGTGGGATCAAACCTAGGACCTCATGATTGTGAAGCAAACTTAAACCATTTAGCCAGGCTGTATCTGCACCCCTAGTGTAGCAGCTCTTTCACTGGTTTAAAATGTAACTAAGAGAATAAAATGAAAAGTGAAGTCATCATCATTATTTAGTGTCTGCTTTCCATACTGGCATGGGTTAGATGGTTTGAATGAAACTGGTAAGCTGGAGAGCTGCACTAGGTTTCAATCTGATTTGACATGGCTTCTACAGCAGGATGCCCTTCTTAATGCCAACCACTCTAAGAGTGTAATGAGTGCTTTTTATGTGCCATTGGTATGGTGCCAGTTACATGACATTGGCATCAGCAACTATGATTTCGCTTGGTTTGATGAGTCTTCTCAAGCATGGCATGTTTCCAAAGGTCTTGCTTATCACCTCCATGAGATCCAATATTTGAAGGGTGCTTTTTACGTGCCACCAGCATGGGGGCCTGCTATGTGACACCAGCATCAGTTTCTAATAATATAACTGGTTACTTAAAAATATTTTTAAAAAAATATAAAGAACAATATTCAAACCAAGAATTTCATACCTGAACTTCTTTTTTCTCTGGATGGGCCCAGTATGGAGCACAACTCAATAGAATCTCTCCCTCTTTGTCCATATCTAGATCCCACCACATAAATAAAGTATCTATAGTACCACTGGAGTTTGCTGTGATGTGTGCCAATGATTTTGCATTAAAAGGTTCTGCTGAATTTAGATTTTTGTCGGTGACTAATTTTTCTTTGTCACTAAAATCAAAGCTAGAAAAAAATAATACAAATACATATATAAAGTATCAGTTTGAGATGCAGTATCTGGAATTATTCAAATTATTGAGGCATATACTTAGATAACATTGGTAAAAACACCAATAAACCATGAAGTGTTAGTATTATCTATCAAGTTTATGGAAGTGAAAAGTGTACTGTAATACACAAGAATTTGAAGAATTTTTTTCAACAGTTGTTACATTAGATACACATTTCTCCTCATGGCAAATCAATATACGCCATTTATTGCTTTAACTAAAAATAATAATGTATCTTACCCAAGGAGCACAGTATCTTGGTTTGCATTTAGGATCAGACATCAATGAGATGCATTTATTTCTATAACTTTTGTAGGAAGCTATACCAGGAACTTAAAACAGTTTCATAGATCAATCCAATGCAGAAGACTATGTAGTCAATTGACCTGCTAAAAGTAGCAGCTAAATTTCCATCAAATATTGCTTTATTGTTTTAGAAACCGAAGCCTATACTATATAACTTAGTCCTGTCTAAATAATATGCAAGGAAAACAACAACAAAACAAAAAACTGAACAGTCAAGATCAGTTGGGTCAATCTTATATAGTTCAAAGTAAGCACCTAATCCGCTGTGGAGAAGGTATTAATTTACAGTGGAGTTTTCTAGAGAGTATTCTAAAATGATCTGAACTCTGTTTTTAATATCTATCAAACAACTATATCAAATATCCAAATAATTTAATACCAAACACCATAATTTGATCATCTTAAGCATTTTATTAATCTCTTGAAAGCTGAGTTACTAGCTCAACTTTTGTGGGATTTGAAAATTTGAATCTCAAAATTGTAAACTGTAACTTAGGGACCAGCAAAATATATTCCTAAGACTCTGACCTCACTGACAACTGGACTGGCTGGCGAAAATATATTGAGAAAATAAAACTATAGAACAAAATATCTTACATACCAAAATACTGTGATTGGGTCTGTTATGAGCTGGAATTTAGACTGGTGCAATTGGTTTAGCTGCAGATCATGCAAATATAAAGCTCCACTGCAATTATGCATTTCTTTTGGTACAGAAATAGATTTGGTTTTATCAATAGTGATAGGCTGAATCTCATTCCAGTTTCTTCCCAAAGGACACTGTGCCAACTGAACATACACTCTTGCAGAATGAGGCACCACAGAGCAGTTAGGCTAGCAAAATAGAGAATGAAATTAGGAACAATGACTATTTTAGTGATGAAGGGGATAGTGATTTTTTGCTTTTTGTTATGGCTCTACTTCTAATAATTTCTAATGGCTAAAAGAAAAAAAAGATGTAATACTTTCATGAACTTTAAGGTTTATTAGGATCAGCACTTAGCAATGGATTAAGTGGACAAGAGCTAAAATATCTCTTTAGATAAGATACTAGTCTATCAGAAGTAAACTTCCAAGAAAAACAAGATGTTTGCTTTCTAGTAACATAGACTACAGCAGGCAGAAATACTATTTCATTGCTCAGTAAAGTCTCAATACAATTAAATAAAACAAGTATCATACCCTAATATGGTCTACTGTGTTCTAATAACTCTGCCCATAAGCTCTTCTGAAAGTAATCTCATTACTACCTTAAAAGGTGATATTTTAAAAATCTGCCTTATCTATATATCAATCATTATTTTCATTACCAGCTATTTGTTTATATTGTTCTACTTCAATATTTTCATGTTATTACATTTAAGATATATTTTTTGAAAATCTGGACATTTGCATATTGTTGGAGCAATTGTTTCTACAACTTAATACCCTTATTGCAGTTAACTAGTTAACTGTGTAGCATAAGTAGAATTTGCTGTCAACCACGTAAACTGAATAAATTCCTTTTAAATGTAAACCATATAAATTTCTTTTAAATGTAAACTCCTTTTAAATAATGAATTTAACATATTTCTACCCTTGGTAGAAATATGTTAAGAAAGACAGCGGTTGAAAGCAACCAACATATCCAACATACTCAAGTAAGTGAAATCTCAGTTTTATTTTTTATAGCATAACACATTCAGTTTGCTATTTCTTGCAGGTCAAGCAATCTTACAGAGGTACCATCATTTGGCTTGTTTTCCAGTTGTAAATTTCTTTGAGGCATAATATCAATTCTTTGAAATGTATCATGATTAATTCTCAACCCATCACAAAATTTACGGAAAATGAATCTTTCCAGTAATTTTTGTGTGAATATGTTACTTGTAACAAAAGTAAACTACTTTAAATTACAAAAACTACTGAACATTTTGGAAGAGTTTGGTAAAACACTTGTAACGTCTGTTCTTCAGATAATAAATAAATAATAATATTATAAATTGATATATAAAGGATTAAAGTTTGATTGAAAATTTTATTCAATGTTTTTACAATATTCAGTTAACTGTTGATGGAAAATCCTGTGACATTGCTTCTTTAACTTCTTCAACATTGTGATTCTACATCTTTAGGTTATGTATTTAAAGTTACTTATGATTTTTGATTTAAATTTATGGAACTAAAAGAAATAATGGTAGTTAAACTGATACTTACCTCAAGAAGATACTGAAGTGCATGGTAATAAGTACCAAGTGCACCCTCTCCAATAAGTTCAGTATCAAAAACTTCAGTAACAAGGATGTTAGCTTTTTGGAGCATGTCTTTACCTATAATAAATTGCATCATATGAAGATAAATCATAACAAAATGAAAAAAACAAACATAAAAAAAACTGCCTCTTAAATAATAGGTACTCAATTGTAGAATCGATGTCAAGCAGACACTGGAGCATGATACAGTCTTTCAGCTCATCAGATACTGGTCAAACCATCCAACCCATGCTAGTATGAAACATGGACATTAAAGATGATGATGATGATGATGATGATTGGTAATGGGAAGGGCATACAGCCAATTGGCATGTATGAACACAGTTTATAAGAGCAACGGCTGCCAATAAGAAATTACCCAGATCATGGTAATCTATCAAAATGATGCTCGCATGAAAAACAAAATTAAATGATGATAACTGTTAGCCACAGGAGCTGTGCAAGAATATAATTAGATGGTTATGAAGACCTTACTACAAACACCATACTGTGTTTTGGACAGGATATATATTTTAGCTTGCCAGTCAGCCTAACTGACACTTCGATGTCACATGTTAATGGTTGGTACTAAGAATAACATCTAACTGCAATTGTTCTGGCAGTAGTTAAATGTCTACATTTGTGAAAATCATCACCCATACAAGAATGTAAAATGAGTGTTTACATTATAAAAAAAAAAATTATTCTCATAGCGTAAAATTGAAGCTTGACACTAGAAACCACCAAACTATTGCAATTCTAGTCAAAGTGAGAGCCTTTTATGGTCACTAGGTCTTCTACGAATAGCAAACAAATTTCCCTTTAAAAAGAAGACTTTGGATAAAGTAGTCCAGAGTACATTATGTTTTAAAAATACCATCCAGAACTGTTGTAGCTGGAATTAGGTCTGACTTGGAGCAGCAATTTTTGGTTTGTTTAGTACTTGTTATCAGTTCTTCTGTCACAGATGAACCAAAAAACTTTTAAGTTTTAAGTTTTGTATGCAGTCAACACGACATCAAATCACAGTTGCTTAATAAGAGGTTAAGACCATATTTCCTTAATTAATGTAAATTCACAATAATTAATATAAAAAGCATGTGTATCTTTTCTTTTTAAAGATAATGGGTTGTGATTTGAGAGACATTTGGTTGCTGTCTTCAGTATGTCATATGACTACATAGAGGCTCCATATTGGCTTTGTTGAATTTTCATTTATGATGGTAGAATTTATCATTAATGAATATGAGTTTGTGTAGGTTATTGCATGTAGTTCTGGAATGCCTAAACCAAAATCAATAAAAAGAAATTGTAGAATTTATGTTAAATAATCTAGAAAATACATTCCAATTCAAATATAGACTTTTCTATTTTGATAAAGTTGGAGTATTTCCATAAATTATTGGTGCAAGTATTTTACAGGCGATTACCTTCCTAATACTATTCACTCAACCATGCAGTGGATGAACTTAATTTTAGCAACAAATATGATGCCCTGTCTTAAGATACACATTTTCAGGCAAGAATCAAGTTACAGATTCCTATTTTATGACACAAAATGATAAAAACAAAATAGAATATTAATGAAAAAATAAAATAAAAGAAATGAAAGCATAGGTAACTAACTACAAACCTTCACCAACAGTTAATTCTGTTGATCTTTTAGGAATTAATTTAATTTTATCTTCAAAACCATTTCTTTTTATCAC
Source organism: Octopus bimaculoides (assembly GCF_001194135.2). Taxonomy (NCBI): domain Eukaryota; kingdom Metazoa; phylum Mollusca; class Cephalopoda; order Octopoda; family Octopodidae; genus Octopus; species Octopus bimaculoides. Next base: position 41,813,078 of record NC_068981.1, read on the forward strand.
TTTCTTTGCACATTCAGCCATAGGTGTGAATGCCTAGAGGAAGATTAAGCATAAAGATTAATTCAGTTTGAGAGAAAAAGAAAAAGAAATATGTAAATTCTTATAGATATACAACATTATTCACTCGTTACAAGAAGAAAGCACATCTAGGTTATCATTTAAAGTATTCTTGTTTCACTTTCCTCACAAATATACACAGTTATAGCAATGTTACAATATTTATCAGTATCAGATTTTCAGCAACCCTAGAGTAAGTTATTAGTGAGCCAAGCCAGTCATCTGGTTTTGATTTTCAGTTAAAATCAATTTATTTCATTTACGTTGTTAATGATTTTGGCATGGACATTGCAATTTGGCTTTCACCACCACTTTTTAAAAATCTCTATGTTAAAAATAATTTTTCCATTTGACAGTAACTTAACTTCATTTCATACTTGGAAGCACTCTGTTTGTATTACTAGTGTTCATTAGGAAATGAATAAGTAGTACAAATACCCCCTCTCCCCCTTCTCTAAAGCATCAACATATATAACACAAATGTCAATTCTTAATCATTTCTTCATCATAGCATTTGAAGTAACAAATTTTACAAACATTTGTGACTGAACAACAAACCTCACATGCTGTGATAGAATCTGCTCCACATTTAGCAGCCATCATAGACAGCAATCCAGTACCAGTACCAATATCAAGAACATTAACTGGTTCATTCATTCTTCGGCGTTGTTCAATAGCCTTTTTAAGGGCTTTAAAATATTTCTGGTTCTGTAAATGAAGAAAACAAAGGAGTTATTTAATTCAACACAATTCAATTTCTAAAATAACATTTTCTCATCATAAAAAATGGCATGACTTAGTTGCAGATCATACCAATATAAAGCTCTGTTGCAATTAATGTATTCTTTTGGTACAGAAATGAATTTTATTTCATCAATGAAATTTTATTCCAAGGTTTTTCATTTTCTAAAGAACATTAAGTAAATTATGTGGTTATTTAAACTCAGATATCTGTATTTATTGTCAGAGTTAATGTTTAATGCTTGTTGTGGTATGTATCATTGATAACAAAACAGTGATGTGAGATGCAATTTAATTTATCACTGAAGCATATAAAGTTTTGTTTAAAGTTATAGTACAATGTAATGCTATAATTTAAGGATCAATATTCACCATCTTAATCCTATATTATATGAATTTGATAACTCCCACGAACATATATATAGAGGGAGCTAAGGCCTAGTGGTTAAAGCATTGTACTCATGATTGCAAGATTGTGGTTTCGGTTCCTAGACTGGTGCTGCTGTGCCTTCTTGAGCAAAATACTTCATTTCACATTGCTTCAGTTCATTCAGCTGTAAATGAGTAACCACATACTATATGAGGGAGTGCTGAGAACTTCCAGGCTTTGAGTAAAAGACAATACAGCAGGATCAGTTAATTATGATTTTATTCAACACATCCCCTCTCAGATTCACATTCTTAGTGCAGTAGTCCTTCAGTTTTTCTAAGCCTTGTAAAAGAACTTGGAAGGTTGGGCCTCCAATCAGGCCTTTTGTGATACCCTTAAAGCCAGGAACTTTTCAGCATCCCCTTGTAATTTTATTTAATAACTCCTTGATTAGCTACGTTCCAAATCTCCAACTTAGAAATTAACAAGTTAATATTTTGCAAAATCTCTCTACATTTTTGATTATTTACAAAATTAACTGAAACATACAGGCTGTTTATTTTATAATTATGATTACAAAAGGATTACTTAAGTATTCAAATTTAATAATCATCAGTAAAGACATAAATCCTTAGTTTTCTAGATTTTCTGCTAAAATTGACTTTAATAATAAGGAAATGGATTAAATAAATATCAACTGTATTTTAGAGTCAATAATCAAAAGAAGGAAATGATAGTATTTTCAAATTACTGGATCACAAGTTAAATTTTGGTTGGCTACAAATGTGCTAATGAGCTGTATGGTTAGCAGCAGATGCGGCATTCAAATCATGTTGGTTTTTTATTTACAACTTATTTCCTTCTTTTTCTGTAGTAGATATAAATATATAAGCAAGAGGTGTTGCAACTTACTCGTTCAGTATCATGGAGCATATCAGCATATGAAGAGCTGGAAAGATACATACAAGAATATGAAATAAAAGCAGAAAGCAATAATGGCTTTATGATAATCTTGAAGAAAATCTTTCATCAAAATTGCATGTTAATTTGTGTTCCACACACCAGCTTAATATGACAGTTATTTTATTAAATTCTTCGTTATTTTCAAAATTAATTAAAACATAGTTGTGCATTTCAACAGAAATATAGTAACAAAAGAGTTAAGTAAGAGAAAGAACTCATCTATCGTGTGGTACACCAATTGTTAAAGAACACACTATCACAACAACGACCCTCCTTTAAGAAAAATCACCAATCTATGAGATAACAAAATAAGTTACAATTTAAATGTCTCTGGTGGCATGATCATTCTTTTTGTTCATTAACAGGAATGACAGGCATGGCAAGGTTTAGTAAGACAATTTCATTACTTCTATTGTAGAAAGAATCTCCCTTGTCAAAGAGAGTATTATGGGAAAAGGAATGAAAGTTGAGAATATTAATTTGGTTAATCTGACTCTGCTAGCCTGAATGTGCCCCGTGGAGATGTCAGGCATTGTGGCAATCATGGAGTATCTACTACTCAATTGCTTCTGTGAATAACAATAAATTTAGGATTGTATTCAAGTAGCTCAATTTCTTCTATTAAAGGATCACTTTTGTATTGTGCATTTTTTTTTATAAAGACAAGATCAGGAGAAATTGATCAAGATGTAAAAGAAAATGACAACTAAAATGAAAAAAAAAAAATTATGACGAATTTCATGGTTGGCAGTTGAGAGCAGAAATCACACTGAGTGAAGTACTCCAGCATGAATATCTTCCAATAGGGATTTGAAAAAGTTTGATA
>NC_068981.1:41816526-41817851 GCF_001194135.2 Octopus bimaculoides
GCAATCATGGAGTATCTACTACTCAATTGCTTCTGTGAATAACAATAAATTTAGGATTGTATTCAAGTAGCTCAATTTCTTCTATTAAAGGATCACTTTTGTATTGTGCATTTTTTTTTATAAAGACAAGATCAGGAGAAATTGATCAAGATGTAAAAGAAAATGACAACTAAAATGAAAAAAAAAAAATTATGACGAATTTCATGGTTGGCAGTTGAGAGCAGAAATCACACTGAGTGAAGTACTCCAGCATGAATATCTTCCAATAGGGATTTGAAAAAGTTTGATAATTTTAGGCAAATAGTACTGACTTCCACATTGTTTGATTTGTTCTTTAGCAGTGTTCATTTCTATGGCTGCAAAGGGTGGTTTTACTTGGTACAATTCCTTATTTTAGAAAATTTTTCACTTTCATAGACATGAAATGAACTCCTTTATCATGGTGGGTAACACTGAGAGTTTCAGCAGGAGAAAAGAGCAGTTTGAAAGGTGATATTTGCACAAGGAAATAAAGAAGGTTAAATATAAATATTCATAAATCTAAAAAGTATTTCTTTTGAAATATCAACTGTTTAGGTCCCACAAAATTTAATGAAATGCTTTCAATAGCTTCCTTGAGATAGTGTTGCAGCTAGAGTAGTGTTGACACGTCAGTCTCATCTGTAAGTAGAATGGAGTTGTCAACTTCAATAATTTTGAAAATGATAACTTCTAGAGGAATTTGGAAACTGGCATAAGATTTGCTTTAATAGACTAACAACCCAATGATCATTTCAAGTTCCCTTTTATAAGTAGGAACTTTAAATGGAAGCAACATAGAAGGATTGAAAGTTATTCTGTGATTCTGATTGTAATACCAAGGAATTTTATGTTTGTTGTGTTAAAATGCATTCTTTGCTAGATAAATTTAAATTTAGATCTTTGGCACATGACAAGAATGCAGTATAACATGATATATATTTAAATTATTGCCTGAATATGAATTTTTCAATAATTGCATTACAATCTGTAACAAGAAGTAAAAATAAAAGTGATTCAATAAGAAATTGAGGGTTTTTTGTCAAAGAATAAATAAATATTTCCCAGTTTATTAAATTATATTGGCACTGTCATGGTATTAGCTGTCAGAAGCGAAAGTAGAAAAATCTAAACAAGGAATGTTACTGCTGGTTTGAGTTGAAATCTGTTTCTTTGGCTACTGACTGGCCGGAGCTATCTATCTATCTATCTTTCTGTCTGTCTATCTCTCTATCACTCGTCCACCTTCGTTTGTTTCCGTAGAATTTATCAAATTAGAAAAAAAAAAAAACTTTTTGGCTATTTCC
>NC_068981.1:41818212-41823431 GCF_001194135.2 Octopus bimaculoides
AGACAGACAGATAGCTCCGGCCAGTCAGTAGCCAAAGAAACAGATTTCAACTCAAACCAGCAGTAACATTCCTTGTTTGGATTTTTCTACTTTCATTTCTGACTGCTAATACCATGACAGTGCCCTTTCAGGGTCGATAAAACAAGTTGAATACTGAAGTCGATGTAATCGACTTACCCCTCCTTGAAATTGCTGGTTTTGTGCAAAATTTGAAATCAATATTAGTTTTGCATGTTCAGTCGATTGTGAAGAAGACAATTCCACTGCTGTTCAGTCCCGGTCAAACTTGATCAAGCAATCCTATGATGAAAGACAATTCAGACTAGACATCCTGTCTTTTAGGAGATATCTAAGACTATATCAACAAACGAGATCTTTTTTAAAGACAGTTGGGGGTTGATATTTAAGGGAAATTTTGTTGCTACTTCTAAAAGATCGGGCGACCACTTAATTTATGATGTAAACAATATTCCAGACGAAAATAAAGAAACTTGATTATTCTTCAACAATCATTCCGATTCACATATGATATTATATAAATACAAAATAGGAATCAAGCAGTAAATGTATTTTGAAAAAGGAATGAAAAAATAAAATATTACATTAATTAAACGTTTTCACACCGCAAGTGAATAAAGGAAGTCATTCATATTTCTCTAATTATTAATATACTAACCGAGCTATTTCTTGGTGATAATCATAATTTTCGTCTTGTAACACCCATTCATTCTTCCCCAGGAGTGGATTGAACTGGGAAACGAATATACTCATTGTAGATCGAAGTTGAAAAGCCGTCAAAACTGATTTCAACATTAAACAACGTGCTCCAAGACAAAATATCTAGCCAAAAGGGACATAACTCTAGACCATTGATTTCACCCCCTCCTACCATCTTACTCACGCAGTTTAATCGACTCAGGGAACATTTTATTGACTTTGAAATTAAAACATCTTAGGGAACGATTGATCTTAGGAAAAGTTAAGGCCAAAAGTGCAAAATATGGAATGAGGTAATCAAAATTTACATTTTAACGAGTAGATCACAGGCATACATACACAAGTTTGTCCCTTGAATTTATTTCCTCAAAACTTTCAGAAACAGATATTTTTTAACGGAGTCTTCTGCAAATATAGATGGTACAGATTCCGATTATATCGGATTTCCTTTTTTTTTGTGAATTTCCAAGGGTTAGTGAAAGGAGTTTCGGAAAATTCGCACATGTTAATTTTGTTTCCTCATAACTTTCAGAAAAATGGGTATTTTTTTCCTGAAAATTTTCCGATACTCCTCTCTCGATTCCCCGGAAAAAAATTTCACAAATTTCTTACATAATTGGAATCAAAACCATCTGAAAAGTACTGTAGAAGATTTCATTTATAGATTACGATTTATTGGAATTTAATGCGGTGGGAGGGGGAGGGGGGGCTACACATACATATTGATGCCACAATTTTTTCATAATTTTAAATTTCATTTTGTAGATATATGTGATGTGTGATGTGTGTGTGCGAGCATACCAGTTTCTTTTCTTTTCATAATAAATTCCTATATAATCGTAATATATAATCGCACCATATGAAAGGTATTTGTAGAAAATTTCAGAAAAGATACCCATTTTTCTGAAGGTTATGAGGAATCAAAAGCCCACTCAGGTAAATTTTCCTATACTCCTCTCCCGATTCCCCGGAAAACTTTTTCACCACAAATTTCTTATATAATTGGAATCTAAACCATCTGAAAAGTACTGCGGAAGATTTCATTAAAAATATCTATTTTTTCTAAAAGTTATGAAAAAACAAAGTTGACGGTAGGGGGAGGACCACACTCATGCTTAGATGACATTTTTAAAGGCGTTAATAAAATATAGTTTAAAAAGACATTTATCTAATGAACTATAATGTTAAACGTGTCGATTCTGGCGATCTCCATAGACTATCGTCCTCCGCAAATCTCAGACAACGGAGATCAAGGGACATCACTAACTATTATCGGTGCAGTGTGGATGTTATCTATTGTTGGGGCATATTTTGGTTGCAAAAAAGTCATCCCTTGCCGAATATTCTTGGCAACATAACCAAGTCTTCAAAATCTTTGCAAGCATACTAAAATATCTATGTATCATTATTAATGAAACGAGATTCAATTTCAAGGTGGACCCTACAGTCTTTCACAAAGTAGGCGAGAAATGATAATGTAGAAGCGTAAGCAAAGAAAACTTCAAACCCCAATTGTAAAGTCATCCACATGTCTCTAATTATCAATGACATGAAGGTTTAGATGGATTTGGAAAAGTTGCTCCTCTTCTGAAACCATATTGAAGTAACTTAGCAACATTCTGACTCATAGGCCTGACTTGAAAAAGATAGTACTGATTATTTACTTAACTGTGTTATAGGAAGGTACTAAGGACTGGCAAGTGTTTAAAGTAGAAGGAACTTACTGATTCGTGATATACGAGGAGTGTGAGTGTACAGTATTTCAAAAGGATAAGGGATGTTTTGGGGTTGTAACTAAATTTGGCTACAAAGTTAGACATTGGAAGGATAGCAGAGCACTTGCTGAAGAACCACAAACGAAAGCAGAATATGCTTCATCGTAGATATGCAGAGAATGGAAATGTATTTTCGACCTGTCAGAATGTTTCTGCAAGCTTCTTTGCATTTACTTACTGTTTATTTTTGCTCTTGCAAAATATATTCCTTTTCACTGAATTATTGTAACAAACAGAATTTCTTTGTATACATTTTAAAATTCTTAAATTAGAACATATTTTATGTTTTATTCAATATACCAGTCAGTGTTCTGAATAATATAATCGATTAAAACACTTTTAGTACCACAGCATGGTTGCAGTTCAATGAACGATATTAAAAAGACAATACAGCATAAAATTTTTTAAACTAAATCTATTTGAGAAATACAAGGTAAAACGAAAAAAAAAAAAAATGAATAGAAAAGTGGAGGGGCTAGTTTCACTGAGCCTTCAGCCTTTATCAAATTCAAGGGTTTTCAAATTGACATCACCAAAATTTCACTAACATTGGACGGGAGCGGGCTGTCCCGCGAAATTTTTTTCCCACTAGAGTTCCGGACCCTAACTCTTTGCGAATAGCCAATCAAAGCAGAGCCACCTTTATCCTTTCTAGTCAGCACCGTGCATTCTTTACTCTTTCCTTCTCTACTGGTAGACAGCAACCGCTCCGTCTAGGTTAATGTTTGTTTCTTTTCGTCATTTGAGAATTGAGATGGCTCTGAGGTGTGCTGAAAATAACAGCTAAATAAGATCTTTTTGATAAATTTTTTTAACTTAAAGTTTATTAGCTAACATCTGGCTAAGTTTTCCTTAGGGACAGTGCGGATTCACAAAACTTAATTGTTATCAACAAAATTAATAACGTTAGCATGTCGGACGAAATGCTTAGCGGTATTTCGTCTGTCTTTTCATTCTGAGTTCAAATTCCACCGAGGTCCTCTTTGTCTTTCATCCTTTCGGGGTCGATTTAATCGACTGGCCTCCTCCCTCCAAATTTCGGGCCTTGTACCTAGAGAAGAATTAATCAATGAAGCGGAGTGACCATGACAACAATTTCCACTTCTACGGTGCGGATAGTGGCTTAAAATTCATTGTCTAAAAATACGTAACATTAAATGCTTTCAACTTCCTTATAATGGGGCTCATTTTGCAAATGAAAAAGATTAGATCCAAAAACGAAAAAGATAACTATTCATATTTTCAGACTTATCTCCTGAATGAATAATAAAGTGGATTCTGACGGAATGTTTGTTATAAAATAAAAGTACACTACCGGCAAATACCACTACTTTTAATCATTAAGACAACGAAATAACTAGCGCATGCGCACTGTTTTCAATTTGCCATGTGAATTACTAGCGTGGTTTGTGGCCCATTTCTACGCGAACATGAGTTATTGTCGAAAAGAAGGTAAGAATTAAAAGAGTGATTATTAAATTACGAACTAAATTCCACTTTACAATGTCTAACGGTTAAAATATTTTATAGTTATATTGCCGATCCATGTTTTTGCTGTCGTTTAATTTATATGCAAATGTTCTGACGACCTGACCTTTACGTTATTCTCAATGACCTGACCTTTACGTTATTCCCAATAATTAAAAAAATGTTTCGGAAATAAACTGCAAAATTCTGTTTCTATTATTCAAAAGGAAAAAAATAAATTAAGGGGTACTGATGAAATAGTTAAGTGAACAAAATATGATACGTCTAACATAACTGAGTATATCGTTTAACTTGATATGACATTTTAAAAACATCATTACCGTAAAAAGGTTTTTCTTCAGTATCATTTTAACATTATTTACAAGTGTTTATTGGTTTAATGTTGATTTATATTAATATTAGTTACATGTCTAATATTGACATTACTTCCAAATCTAACGTCGTGTCTTATCGAAATTATTGTTACCTTACCAAGTGTATACACAAGTTCTGGTATTGGCTCCATTCATCTTATTCCTCAGTCCAATTATCTGTGTTATATAACCCTAATAAAATGACCCGAACCGACTAAGGGGACCTCTAGTTCGTCCAACGTCCAAATCTCCTTCAAACTACACTTTCGTCTTAAATCAGGTTATATTGCATTATGTTCATAAAAAGGATGTATTTATGGAATTGTTGTTTAAAATGCTTTATGCAATTAGTTAATTTTTTTTCAGCTTGACTTTTCAATTTGTTTGTATTTATATTTTCATTTCCTTATGAGGATTAGGATTCGATAAATAAAAGAGGACATTTATTCACAAGCGCCAAATGAAGAAACAGTTTTGTTTATATTTATGGACTAGTTTAGATTTTACTCTCTCAATGAATGGAAACCGTAATTTTAACTATTTAGTTCTCGCTTTGTTTATGTATGTATTTCTATGGGACACGATTCCAATGGGCAAAAGGGTACCTTCAATTAAATCGGCCACTACGAATGAAATCAAAGTCAGATTTGAATTCAGGTCGTAGGTACAAAGCCGGTTATATCACCCTTATATACTGCAGCTATATATTATTTTAGAGTAATCTCCCCTGTATCCAACCTGTTTTTTTTTTTTCTTCACCAAGTGATTGTCATTACTTTGTCATTGCGCAAACTATGCTGTACCATGTTTATAATTTTACTGCTATTTTTAAGATGTTAGGCGATGAAATTTATTTTTTCCGGTGCATAAAGATGTTTCTAATATA
>NC_068981.1:41823894-41835314 GCF_001194135.2 Octopus bimaculoides
TATATATATATATATATATATATATATGTGTATATGATTGTGTGTGTGTTTGTCCCCTCAACATCGCTTGACAACCGATGTTGGTGTGTTTACGTCCCCGTAACTTAGCGGTTCGGCAAAAGAGACCGATAGAATAAGTACTAGGCATCCAAAGAATAAGTCCTGGTGTCGATTTGCTCGACTAAAGGCAGTGCTCCAACATGGTCGCAGTTAAATGACTGAAACAAGTAAAAGAGTACATGCTCCCTAATCATGTTTATAATTTTTAATGTTATTTCTAGCACGATGGGCAATAAAATTCATATGATTCCCACAAACACACATAACCTTTGGCAGTAAATGAAGAAAATTGTTGACTACAAACAAGCAAAATTTGCCCTGCTCAATACTCTGTATTCGTTGGTCGATAGGTACTCTTGTAAAAGAGACAGAGGTACTACTTAAGAAGAGTGGACCCGACTCGCTCGTCAGTAGACGCATGCACCTGCGCTAGTCAAAAGGATGCACGTATACGCACAAGTCAGTGGCACCAGCGATAAAAAAGACAAAAGACCCTTCACATGTATAAATATGTATAAATTGTAAATCGGAGCAGGGGTGGTGGTGGTGGTGTTTGTGTACTCTCATCATACTCTTGAATCTGGTTTTATATACTTTCTGATAAGGGGGAGCAGAGTTTTGGAGGAATGATCATTCACAAACACTAAAAATCCTATTTTGTCTATCTATCTATCTGTGTGTGTGTGTGTCTATTTTCATTCTTTTAGTTGGTTCATTATTTACATTTGACGGGTATTTGTCCTCATCTTGTTTGTTGTTAACACGTTTCAGCTGATATACCCTCCAGCCTTCATCAGGTGTCTTGGGGATATTTTGAACCTGGGTTCTCATTCCTAAGGTATTTTTCGATGTTGTTGTTGTTATTATTATTATTATTCTTGAAGGCCAACCACAAATGTGACTATTGACTTCTTGGAAGAATTGTTTGCTTGTTATGGAGTGCCAGATACGATTGTGTCAGATAATGGCACACAATTCACAGTGAAGGAGTTTAAAATATTCTGTAAGTCAGTCCAGATGAAGCATGTGTTAACTCTGCAATACCATCCAAGGTCAAATGGGTTAGCGGAAAGATTTGTTGACACTTTCAAGAGAGCCTTAAGAAAGACCAGATGGGAAGCTTTTGAAGATAGAAGTATGACAAAGTTCTTACAGGTGTACAGAATAATACTGAATCCAAATACAGAGTCGAGTAGGTCACCCACGGATTTGATGTTCTTCAGAAAGATTTGTTCTGTGTTTGACAAATTGTTGCCAAGTAGGAAATGGAAAATACAACATTTGGGAAATAGAATGAAATTTTAAAACTCGGGTGACGAAGTGTATTTTAAAATGTATAAAAATAGAAAACAGGACTGGGAACAAGGTAATATAACTGGACGTCTGGGTAATGTGATTACGTGGTAAAACTAATTAAAGAAAATATATACCAAAAATCAAGAAAGGTGAGATGAGCCAATGGATATATGGTATGACTTGTTCAAGGTCCCAGAACCACAAGTGAAAGCAGAACCGACATGTAGGTCGAACAGGAAAAGAAAATATACAGAAATGATGGAAATTAATGTCAAGAGAAAGAGATATGCCAGTTTCTCACCAAGGAAATAAAATTATGATAAAAATAAATGAATAAAAAAAAAAGACAAAGCCAATCTCTAAAAGGAGAGGTGTTGTATGGGAGTAGAACACCCCTATTTGGTTGACTCCTAATGGACTGTGCCACAATATAAATGGACATGCACAGAGAGAATCAGTGAGCTGTCTAAAGCCGAGAGTTACGTATTGTTGAGTGTAATTACAAGTATTGTGTATCTTGAGTAGAACAATTTGCAAGGACATTATTAATTATCCCCTTACATCGTATGTCGAATGTGTGGTACATCACAAATAGATCCGGTAAATTACGCCTTTTGAGATTCACTTCCTTTCCTCCTTGATTAGAGTCAGTTGAAACTCTTCTCAGCTTTTTCTGCCATTACTTTGTGCTCTGGTTTTCTTCCAGAAATTGAGAACTGCTTTATGAGATCATATGCAGTTTTAACCACAGACCCTTTTGCACCAATCTCTATGTCAAGGACTTTGCTTTGAAAGCCAGATTCTCTCAGTCTGATGGCTAAACTGTCAAATTTTTCAGTCTTGTGGATCTGAGCTTCCTCCATTCTGCTTTTAAATGACACACTGAGCTCAGTCAGAATCACTTGTTTTGATGAAAGTTAATATAATGTTTGGTCTCATACTATTCTTGTTGATAATATTTGGGTGATTCTTTCATGGAAGGTCTGCTGAGCACAACCCAATCATTCACTCCATCCAGTAGACCTAGCCTCTATGATCCAATTGGCACAGCTGTTCCAGGATACAGTTTTTTGCTCCCTGCTGTATAGAACACTGTTGGCACTTCTGATGTCATCATCTTCCTTCTTGTTGTACAAATCACATGCAAGATTTCTTTAAGCATTTGTTTGTGCTGCTATGTTTACCTTCCTTGTGGCTTGACAGAGTGGGCATGTAGCATCAGCCAATCCCCCATCCCCTGCCCACTCACAGAGATAATACACACACACACACACATGTACATATGCATAATTCATTCACCTCATGCATGTGGTATTTATGCTGTGACCTCTCTCTCTCTTATAGTTCAAAATTGAAGGAGCACCCTTCTGTAATAATTTCTTGTCATCATCATCGTTGTTTAACATCTGCTTTCCATGCTGGCATGGGTTTGACGGTTTGATTGAGAATTGGCAAGCTGGGAGGCTGCATCAGGCTCCAATCTGATTTGGCAAGAACACTGGTATACCTTGAAGGATGAAGGAACAATCTGACTACCCCGGCAGGACTTGAGTTCAAAACAAACTAAATACTGTAAACACCATGTCTAATGCTTTAATGATTTTCCTGTAGTCAATTATTCAACTTCAATGTAAACTGATTTATTGTTAGTAAAGTGGGTATAGCATAATCTCAGTTAATGGGAATAAATTTGAGTCATACATTGAATTAGCAAATTTAGAAGTAATATAATTTTTGATTTTGAAGAACTTGTCAAACTCTGAGTGTATGAATCCTTATGAAGCAACCATTTGTATATTTAATAATGAGACCTAGTTATTATTGTCTTGAAGGCTCCTTAATTTGGGAAATTTGACATCTGAAATCATCAAGATCATTGTGTGATTTTCATTCAGATTCAGAAATCATTTTTTCTGAAGCATTATGAAGTAATGATGAGCATCAATTGAACAGTTAATTTACTGGTCTAATTTTCCTTGGTCTAAATTCTTCTACAGATATAATTATGTTTATGTTTTATTATTCTAGTAGCATACCCAGTTTTAGATGAAGCATACTATGATGCCATAGTATGTTTGTAGTATTGAGTAGCTTTCTATAGTTTTCCCCAGGTTTGCTCTTGTCTTTAAATTTGTAAGAGAAGAGATTGTATTGTTCATGCTGTTCTTCAAAGTATTTGTAATATAAGATAAAATGGTAATCAACAATAAAAATCAGGTCTTAGGGTAGGATCACATGGAGACCATTTTTACTGTGTGGCATTTACCCAACAAAATAAAATTCAATCTGTACATGGATTTTTGAATTTTTTCTCTTGAAGCACAAAGGTTTCAACTACAAAACTTTGAATGATACAGGCAATTTGAGTTATATTAAACACTGTAAGAAAAATGAATTTATTGAACAATTTGCTTTGCGTATTTAAAGTTATTTTTAGCACTGTAATGTAATTTGAATTAGTTTTCTAATTGCTTGATAAATATTAATTATAGCTATTCTGTTTTTTTTAAAAGGGAAAGATGAAATAATTTTTGTTACAAAAGAAGATTATGAGAAACCCAGCACAGCACTTGTAGCATCAGCTAATGATGAAGATGAAGAACCAGGTAACTTTAATTGTAGTCACTCTGATTATTTAGTTATTGATTTTTCTTATTTCAGATATTGCTGCAATCCAGATGAAGTATTTTGAAGGGATTTTTCTTTTTAGTTTACCCAAATTTTGCTCATAAAGGATGTTTGCAACACTTTCATGGAATTATTGTTTCTTGTTTGTTTGTTATTTAAACCAGCCATATCTGGCCAAAATATCCAAACTGTTTTATGTTCAAACTGGCCAGACCTGGCCTCTCACACACCCTACAATGTCTAAAAACCAACAATCACACTATCAAAATCTCAAAGCTATGAGATAATGCATAATTAATTCAAAACAATGTGAATAAATAAGCATTACATTTGACCAAGTAATCTGAATGCTTTCTTGTTGAAAACTTGTTTTAATTACTTGTTATTTAAATTTGAACAGTTTTGAATAATTTTAATATACAGGAGTTAAGAACTGAATCTATTGCATATCTCTAATGTATAGATAAACCTAGGTGTTTGCTTGTTAGTATAAGTGCAGCATGGCTGTGTCGTTAACTTTGTAACTCTATTGCACTGCACATCATGTGCAAGTACCCTCCATTATTGCCTTTAGTTCACCAATGCCTTGTAAGGGGAATTCAATATATGGAACTTGTGCAGAAGCTCATCTTGTGTGTGTATATATACATACAATGGGTTTCTGTACAGTTTCCATCTACCAATTCTATAGGCCAGTGTTATAGAAGTCACTCGATTTATGTGCTGTGTAGGGGACTGAACTCAAAACACATGGTTGTGAAGCAAACTTCTTAACTTCTCACAGTTATGCCTATACCTATTATGCCAGATCTGCCTAACTGGCTCCCGTGCTGGTGGCACATAAAAGGCACCATCTGAATGTGGCTGATGCCACATTCACTCTGACTGGCTCCTGTGCCAGTGGCCTGTAAAAAGCACGATCTGAACGTGATCGTTGTTGGTATAGCTGTGGAATAGTGGTTATAATACATCCTTTTGATATATACATAGTGTATAGAAGTGTTTTTATGTACTTTTGTATGTGTATCAACTAGAAAAACTGTTAAACTGGTACTTTCCAGCCAAATTAATCTGTAGTTGTTCTGCTTGGGTTATATAGACACTCAATACAAACTTCTTTTGGGAAATCCCATTACTGAAAGCAACAAATTTGTATTTTTTATTGTATTTTGATAAATGTGTAACTCTTTGTCAAGGATGGAGTTTTTAAAGAGGAAATTGTATACCACATAGACCTGACCTAATAAAAAATGTTACACACTTATTTGGATTCAGCACAGATAACATAAAATCAGGAATTTTCACTCTTGGAATACCAATTTGTTTGTCTTTACCTGTGTAATCACTGATGTTATTGTTCACAAAACATCTTATAAAAAGAAAAATGTTTCTGTTTAGATTCAGATCAGTCATAGCCATTCATTAAATTAATGAATGAATATGTGTGTGTGTGTATGTGCATGCATGATGAATGTATGTATGTATGTACATGCATGCATGAATGCATCCATCCATTCATCATGCATTCATGATGAATTTCTAAAGAGTTTATGTTTACCAAATTCCACTCACAAGACACTGGTCAGTTCAAGGTTATGGCAAAATACATTTGTCTCAAGTTGTGAAATTGATCTCAGAACCATGTAGTTCTAAAGTAAGCTTTTTAACCATATAGTTATGCCTGTAGGAATCAGATTTGTTATCAGACAAACAGACTACAAGAAAACCTGTCAGATTTATTTCTTAGAGGCATAGCTGTGCAGTTAAGAAGTTTGATTGAGGAGACAGCATAATGACTGTAATAAGCTTTAAAGTTTTGACTATGCAGTCATGGTTTTGAATGAAACAGTAAAAGCTTTTAATATGTAAATAAAGCAAATAAGCTGCACTTTAATTTAAGAAGAATGATGTCTTCCTTAGTAAACCACAAAACAGCTCTTAATTAGTAGTCTATGTATTTGTTTAAGTTATACAGATACTTCTGTTCATTAATCAATTTGAGCTTTTAGAACAATTATTCTTTATATGTTGCTGTTATAGTTTCATATATATATTTTTTCTTGATTATAGGATTGATTCTTAAAGATGGGAGCATCAACTGGAATTGTCCCTGTCTTGGTGGTATGGCTTCAGGTCCTTGTGGTGTACAATTCCGAGAAGCATTTTCCTGTTTCCACTATAGTGAAATGCAACCAAAAGGTTCTGAGTGCTATGATGCCTTCAAAAGAATGCAAGAATGTATGAGCGAATACCCTGATCTTTATCCAAGTAAAGATGAGGAGGAAGTACCAGGAAGTGACTCTAAAAAATTAGAAACTGTTGAAAATAAGGATGAGTCTCAGACTAATGTGACATCAACACCAGTGCCACCAACTGCAGAAGTATCTTGACCTATCAATTTAGCTAGCGAAATCATTTATTATTATTTAATAGCATTTAGGTTTGTTGATTGTTTCTAGGATTATCAGATTTGATCTGCTAATGTCCTAATGGAATCAAATGTAAACATTTGATTTGTTCTGAGTTTGTTACCCTTGGCATCACTACCTATACTATTTTTGGTTTATTGAACCAAGTCATTGCTCTGAAAAATCAGGTTGGCTATAGATGAATTTATTTTCAGGATGGTAATATTTTTATTCAGAAATTCATTAATTAGCTTTATGATATGTATGGTTTTTTTTTTTTTTTAAAATTACGAGTAAACTTTTCTAAATAATTTTTTCATCTAATATTTTTATATATTTCAGTTTTTTTTTTATTATCAGTTTATTTCAATAGGTTTATGGTGCATAAAGTTTAATTTTCATTTGCTTTTCATTTGTGAGATTCATTGAGAGGAAGATTATATCCATTTGAAACTTTTTTCTGATTGTTATTGAATCAGGAATCAATTAAAATGTTAGCAATATATTTACAAAACTCATTAGAAAATATCTCCAACAGATTTCGTTTGAATGAACAAATTCAACTGCTGTTTTTGTATGTGAAATGTTTATTTTATACTCTGTTTTTTTCTCCTGTTAGTGGTGCAGGAGTGGCATCACACATGATTTTTGTAAGCTCTTACAGACTCATACTATTGCTGTGGTTGATGTCAGCATGGCATTCTGTAGGATGATTCTTGTAAAAATGTTTAAAAAAAAAAAAACCTATTAGGAAGGATTCCAGAAAGCAATATTTCTGGTGAAGAAAGATTCACTGAAATGTATAGTTTAGAGAGTGAGATGTATCAGCAGTGATATGAAGAAAGGCAGTTTACATTGGATAGGCTTGGGTGTAGCAGTATGCAGTTTACTAATCCAGAGGTACTGAAACTGTAGTAGTATTAATGGTAAAAGAGGCAGAAAGACGATACAACACATGGCTGAAACACGTTCATGATTCATCTGAATGTGGTTTAAGATGCTTGGCTGTGTATCAGAAGTGCTCTCAGACATGTGAGCAAATATTTCTTGTTTTGCAATATTAGTTATTATAATTAAAATAATTTTTGTATAATTTACAAGCCCCAAAAATGCAACCGTATTTAAGACATTTCTACATGAATCTAATCATAACTGTCATCAAAACAAAGTGATAGAAGTTTAGAATATATAATTTTTTACAAATGTAAATGCATTTAACAAAATATCAGGCTTCAGCATGAAGAAAACAGGTTATTTCATATTTTGCAACCTGATTTTAGGTTTCTTTGTAATCAGGTTGCATATTATAAAAGTTTGTCTTCTCAGCCATGAAGCTTCTAAAATATTCCAGATTCATTTTTCATATATTTTGAATTTAAGCTAGTAATAAAGTTAAATTGCTAAATAACAATAAGATGTAATAGAACTTTATTCTTGTTTACAGCTTTTTAATATGCATATTTCTGAGTTAGATGGCTGTAGCATTTATTAGTTTTTGTTAAAAGTCATAGGATAAATGTTATAAATAAATATATTTACTAAAAGTATTGGTTGAAATTATCAGTAAATACTAATTTTATTTTTTTTTGACAACTTGGTTGATAACATTTTAAACATTTATATAGAATTTTAATTCTTGAATTTATTAATAAAAAAAAGTAAAGAGTTATTAATGCGAGATGCTTTGCAGTTTGTATGTTTCATTTAAAATATTCTTATATTTGTCTTTAACATTGTTATGTGATTTATGTGTTATGTTGTAGGTATATATTTAGGTCTTCAGGTCAGTTCTAATTCAGCAGACCTGTGATCAATGGGTTTGAGTTGTGAACCATCTCATTTCTTTTTCAAATATATTTTATTGTAGATTATCCATATTTCTTAAGATGGTAGTGTTTTAGTTGGCTTAATGTGTTACCTTAGTCACCAGATATTTACATGAATTATTAGAAAATTCGCTGTTACAAGTGACTGTTTTCCTTAAAAAATAAATCTGCAATGAAAATGGAAAATGAAGAGGAATCTACTTTGAATAGCATTTGATCTCATGCTCTTTAATTCTATAATTTTGAAATATACGTTATCTTAGGAAGTGCATCAAGATCCTAACACATGCAACTGTTTTTAAACCATTTGTATCTTAGTGTAACATTGATTTCTAGATTCTTTCCAGTTTCTGTGTTTTGAAGCAGATAAGACCTACTCCACCAAAGGTAGTGAACTCAATGCTACAAACCAACATACTACTTGCAAATTCTGCTGCAATACTGCTGTTGTAAGCAATGAATTTGTTTTCAAAAGTTCTGTTGGAGGGGCAGTGCCACTTAACTTTTCAGGGCCCTCTTGGAGTAGTGAGGTCATGCAGCACATAGATTGACCCTTGTAGGAAGTAAGTGGAAAAGGATAGAATTCTGGCTGGACAAATTTCTAGGAAGAAAGGGTTGAATGAAGTGTTTGGTGTGTGGTTTGTGATGGTGAGAAAGAGAGTACAGGGCGTTCAAAGTGGGCTTCGGGAGAGATGGTATGCAGTTTTTTGGGTCAGGCAAATAGAGTGTTGTTGAAGGTCTAGTAGGAAAGGTGAGCATTTGTGTGACATTTTCCAATCAGCAAGAGATCCTTTTTAGATATTATCTTAGACTTTGGTTCCAAATAGGTGAGGTGTTCAGACATTCACTTGTAGTACTAACTTAGAGGTCGATAGGTTTGGCTACTAGAGAGTAATGTTTCTTGGGTACAAACAACCCAGTGATAGTGACAAGAAATGAACTGCTGACCTTTTGGTTGTCCAGAATAACTGATTTAACCATCTATGCTTCCCTTGTATTTATATGGAAATGAAAATGAGATTGTGACATATACACTCTTCTCAAGGTTGTATGAGCAGTTAAATAGCTATCACTAAATTAAAATTCCACTGAGAATTAAATCAATTCTAAGATGCTACTTTTGGCACTGAAGATAAATCAATATGTATTATTTACAATTGGGCAGTGCATTGGCAGAATTGTTAGCATGCTGGGAAAAATACTTAGCAACAGTCAGTCACTCTGTTTCGAGTTCAGATTCTGCTGAGGTTAACGTTGCTTTTCATCCTTTTGGGGTTGATAAAATGAGTACCTGTTCAGCACTGGGGTCAATATAATTGACTTACCCATCCCCTGAAACTGGTAACCTTGTGTCAAAAGGTGAAACCAATATTATTATTTTCATTATTGGTTTGTTTTTGCTAGGTACAAGCACATTTTGTGTAAGTGAAACTGTAATGTTGAATACATTTCAGTATATTGTTGGTACTTACTTTATTGATATTCAAGGTTGAAAGGCAAAGTTTAACTCAGCAGAACTAGACATCAAAGTAATGAAATTGTACAAAATATGACAAAGCTTTTCGCTCTCAGCATGTTTCTTGAAGGAGACATCTTATAGGAAGGTGAGAACAGCTGTAAAGCATTACTTTTTCCACTTTGATGCTTCATTATACCGAATAAAAAAGTTCTGCTGCAAAACTGTGTATCAGTAATAATTGATAATAGTATGAAATCAACAAAGATTCTTACTCATTGATTTATAGTGACTGAGTATACTGCAGACATTTCTCCCTTAGAGTGACCCTTCGGCAGATTCAGCGTGAAACTATGAGTTGAAGGTTTCACCTTTTAAATTCCAAGTACAATCCATGTATGTATATATTTTTATTCGATTGAGATTTTAATGAGTTTTAGTTATTGAAACGAGATTAATACAAAGTCGAGCATCCAATTTATAGATGTCGTCAAATTAGTCAACTTAATCTTGGAGAGTTATCTCCCTTTAGTAAGGTCGCACCCAAAGCACAAGGCATTGGTAAATTCAAAGCTTGTCAACACTTGCCTCACAGTGAGACCGAATCCGAAACCACGTGGTTTATTGCAAGACTCCTGATATGAAGCCGTGTATTGAAACAGATATTGTTCTATTTCGGGATGGTAATGTTTTTTTTTTTAATGCCCAAATAAACTATATATTCGTTCTTCACTCGTTTATTATTGTTCTTATTTTAACTCCTGTCCATTGTCCGGAAATCTTTCATCACACATCTGTGACTTCTTCAGCTACACTTTCCGACCTCGTGTGTGCTCCTGCTCCGCTTAGTCCATTTTCTCTCTCTCTCTCTCTCTCTCTCTCTCTCTCTCTCTCTCTCTCTCTCTCTCTCTCTCTCTCTCTCTCTCTCTTATATGTATGTATGTTTGTGTATATATATATATATATATATGTGTGTGTGTGTATCGAGGGTATGAGAGGTATTGGTGTCAAGAAGACCCAAAGGTGTCAGGTAATGCTGAATAAGTGCTATGGACAGACTATAGTTAAACTCCAGGTTCGATAATGATACGAAGGAAGAGTCCAACGTACGTCGTGTATTAGCATGCATATATATATATAAATTAACAATGAGATAAAAAAAATCCAAGGCTGTGAATAGTTTACAGAACATTTATAAAGAGAAGGTCTTACAGCTATTTCCGGGATACTTTGTATATCCCTTCATCAGAGACGGTGCGAGAAAATGTTTAAGTAATAGTTATTATAGAGAAGATATGAAATACAGAGTGGAGTGGAGGAATGAAAAAAGACGTGAGATACATAAGGATATTGTATTTGCCGTTCCATTATTTAAGCAGAAATTTGAAATAGGTACAGTGAAGACGTGTCAGAGTTATCTCCCGTACATCCTGAAATAATTTGAAATTACGACGTATCCTTAGAGATTAACCAATAGTTTGTGAATAGAATTTAATAAACAGAAATTGCCAGAACCGTGTTATATACTTCTGTGTGCTTACCCGTGGGTTGAGTTGTGTTTTTTTTATGTTAGAAACCCCAAAACTTTTCAAATTCAATAATAAAGAAAGATAAAATAAGTGCCAACTTGAAATAGATACTGGGGCTGCGTAGCTGTGTGGTAAGTAGCTTGCTTCCCAACCACATGGTTCTGGGTTCAGTCCCACTGCATGCCACCTTGGGCAAGGGTCGACCAAAGCCTTGTGA
>NC_068981.1:41835324-41838310 GCF_001194135.2 Octopus bimaculoides
CATGCCACCTTGGGCAAGGGTCGACCAAAGCCTTGTGAGTGGATTTGGTAGACGGAAACTGAAAGAAGTCCGTCGTATATATATATATATATATATTTACATACTAGCTTATGTAAATATATGCGCACGCGCGTGCGTGTATATCTTCATCATCATCAATATATATATATATATATGTTGTTTCGTTCTATTTGGATCATTTAGCGCTTCTTGCCCAACTGTCATTCTTCACACGCAAAACATGTCTCTGCCAACTCAGTCTCCCCTCTTACACGATACAGCCAGTCCCTTTTATACACATTTTTTTTTATCTTAGGTCATTTGTGCTCCGTTGTTCATTCTAATAATACATACCTTGCTGGAACATATTCACCTCATTTGTTCCCAGTATTTGAATATCTTCCGTTTTCAATGCCATACTTCGTTATGTAATACTGCACCCACTATATACAATCCGCTAGAATTGGTACAGGCAATACTTCTCTGGACTTTTCCATCCCATTGTTTCTATGGCTACTATGCTTTCAGAACACTCACCTTCAAACCAAGCGGCAAATTTTAGTGACTCTAAAAAAAAAAAAAGTGAATGTTATATCAATAAATTCAGAAATAATTTCTTCATTAATTCTGATAAAGCTTTTGTTATTTTTCGCAACTTGGTCCATCAATTTGATGCCCATGTTGATTTTTTTTACTAGAACTTTTCTGTTGTCCCTGTAGCAGTTGATGATGGTAATAATACATCACATATCAAAGATGACACATAACTGTTGTACCTGATTTAGTGAGGGACTAACCCGTGGTGTGCGTAGCGGAATGCTTTCGGTATCTCAGCAATTATCTCTGATGGTCTAGCTGATGATTTTTTGTCTTCTCATCCTTAATTTACCTTTTGTTGGGCCTACTTGTAGTAGCATTTCCCTGCGTCATTCTTCTCGATGTCTGTAAAGGTAGCGAACAGTTAACATTCCATATACAGTTTTCTCCAATATTTACACTGATACACTTTGCAATTTGGAACAGCTGAAACTGTTGGTCATTTTATCGCAGAACATTCACTAATCTTTCATTTTTATCTTACTTTGCATGACATCGAGCTGCCCTCAGTTTTCCTCCCAAGCTTTCCAAATTTGTTTCTTACCTATTATAACTCTATACTCTACATCATTCCACTGCCATTTCACCTTCCATCTGGATGGAACCTTGCTTCATTCAAAGACATGGTCTATGGTTAGCTAGCTGTTTCGTAAAAATCTTCCAGTTTATTTTATATTATAGGTCCATATACCTTTTCCCTTCATATCATAAATGTCACAACTTCTTTATACTTATATCTGACTGAGAAATGTTTGAGATTCTGTACTTTCCTTTTCCAGATTATTTTACGTCTCTGAATTCGTCTAACTGATCACTCTTCTATGTTGAGTAGTACATCCTTCATCATGAAGGACTTAGTATTCGCGGTCGGTTGCCTTATCTCATTTCCTGATAATTACGAAGCCTATCTGGTCCGTCTGGCTTGCATGCTGGTCTGATTTGTAGATGATCAGGTGGTCATCTGTTTTTCTGAGTTGGTATTGCAAAAGGTCAGATCACTCTAAGTACCTTGATTCCTTTTCATTTCTCGTACCATATCCATATCTTCCATATATGCCGGAGAAGTTGCCACAGTGTTTCTCCATATGTCCATTAGAGTCACTAGATATAACAAAGTCTCTATTCGTTATCGAGGCAGTCTAGAGGAAGATCTCATAGAAGCGATCTGTTGGTTCATCTGGCAGCCTAATTGTAGTGCATGTGCAGATATCACTGTCACAATCGTCTTGCTTATTACTCGTTCAAATTTATTTGGTCTATCACATACTTCGGCTATCTCAAGTAATTACTTTATCAGTTTCTTTGCCAACAATATATACATTCCACTTACTTCTTTGCTGTTACCTACTGAGAAGAATTTGTGATTTACCCGCGTGGAGTCAGTTACAGAAGGTTCCATTTACCCTTTATTATACCAGTGTATTTTTGCATTAAGAATGTAGAAATAACCTTAACAACTCTACCACTACTATTTTTGCATTTGACAGGAAGAAGAGAGTTTCTGATAGTAGTGGTTAGAGTTGTTTTTATTTCGTTTTCTGTACCTGAAAAAGATAGTATCGGCACAGTTGTTTGATGTCAATCGTGAGATATCACACCTGGTCAGTTGTTCACATCTTCCAACTCTGCCGCTAACATGGTAAGTGATATTCCTGTATACACAATCAGAAATTTTCAATGTATTTGTAACTGTCATGATTGGCATGGTGTTTATGGCTTCATGATGTTCTGATCACTAACCACTTTACAGTATGGATTGCGAAATTTATCGCACTACCAACACCAGAGAGTTTGTCCCATAAGACTAAAGTGCTCTCGCCATGGTGTCAGTTTTAATTCACAGTTACTGTCCCTTTGACGAGTTGCCTTCTCTATAACTTGTGACTACGTTCTACGTTCGGTTATGGCAGCTCGTTTTGTTAACTATTCGAATTGTGCGGATTGTCCAAACGCCTAGAGAGCTCGTCTTCATTACAACTGTGAAACTATGTTTTTGCGTGACTAACACGATTTACCATGTAACCGCAACAGTTTAGGGCAGACAGACAGGTTGTTATCGAAATGAGATGTGGAACTAAATAGGAGGTAGATCTATCTACTAAGGTATTTATCCCGCCGGAGCATTGTGGTTACGGAGCTACCTCTCTCTCCACAATGAAGATAAGTGAGGTCAGTGGAAGACTGTGTTTAATGTAGTTGTATAATGTAGCTATGTTTGCCTCTTAGGCGGTATTTAGCGGGGAATTGAGATTGAGGAGAAACGACTTTCCATAATGTTGCTAATGGCAGTCACATTGTCTTAGCACGCACGCACGCACGCACGTACGTACGCACGCACGTACGCACGCACGCACGCACGCACGCACGCACGCACGCACGCACGCACGCA
>NC_068981.1:41838326-41844408 GCF_001194135.2 Octopus bimaculoides
CACACACACACACACACACACACACACACACACACACACACAGAGCCTCATGCACATAGATACCACGTACGGACATGTAGTGTATTAAATATTATCATTATTTTGCATCCACTTTTTCATGCTGGCATGAACCGGACAGGTCTACTTTATTACAGCATTTCATTACTTGTTACAACCCTTGGTCACCTCCTTCGCAACTTATTCCCAGAACTTTCTAAACTTCCTCCCTCACAAGTTCCTCCTAAATAGATCGCATGGCTCTTCTTTCTCGGTTATCATTCTTCATATGCCTCACATGGTCGTACCATCGCAGTCTTGCGTGTTACGGGCTTCATTCCTTTAATGTTCAGTTTGTCTCTTAAATCACATGTGTTCCGCCGTTTATATATACCGACACGATGCATTTAATGGAGGACATTCACCTTATTACTTTCTATCCATCATGCATCCTCTGCAGTTTTTGTGCGTATGTCTCGCTGTTATGCAACATTGCATGTTGTGTGAAACGTCATATTATTTGTACCTCTTCAGGAAAGAGAAATCCTTTATTGCAACACCTTTGAATATTTTCTACCACGGTCCTGATTCTGTTTTTTTTTATGCTTTCGCTATATTTTCGTTGTTGATTAAGTAACCCAAGCAACAACAGAAGTCAACTATTTCTAATGAGCTTTCTGGGCTGTTGAAAGTTTGTTGAACATGGGCCTTCCTATTGCTATACACTTTTGCGTAGTCGCTAAATATGTAATCCTTTGTCAGCGTGCTTTAGGCTCCACTAAACATTTATATAAATATAGTTTACAATGAGTATACAGTATAGACCTCCTGCCGACGCCTTTTCTGGATATAGTGTATAGGCGTATCTCAAGAGGCAGTAGAGTTACTGTTTACATTTAGTTCTCTCAGTTCTAGGCTTTGCTTCCACATTTTCAACGTATCCCTTATTTCTTCGACTATAAGATCTAGGTCGTAAGCATACATGAATTTCCATAGACAGTCGGTCATATATCATATGCATCTGATGCATACATAATACATACATACATACATGTATGCGTACTTACACACACACACACACACACACACACACACACACACACACACACACACACACAAACTGTGAACTAATGCGCAGACACAACGCGCAATTATTGAAATCTATCGGTTAGTGATGGAGTGCCAGTCAGCCGAGTGGTCTTTCTCTGGATGTTATTGTGCATAACAGCAGCACCAACTTTGTAACTTCTCGTTACACCCAAATCGATATTGCAGTTCTGCCTTGCAAAGTATATAAAATATGTATGAGACAAATTACTTTGATCAGTATAATAGATATAATTGACTAAAGCTGTTAAAAGGAATATTCCAGATGGCCACAGTTCAATGGCTGAAACAGTTTTATTTAAAAATCTTTCACTTTTACTCTTTTACTAGTTTTAGTCATTGGATTGCGAATCTACTGAGGCTCCACCTTCAAGCACTTTACTATTTAGTCTAGTACACATTTTATCGATCTTTATTTATCGAATGGCTCACTTAACCTGAATTAAGTCTCTTTAGAGATAACAGTTCAAGTGAATCTTTTTTAGGAACACAGCTGGACTCCACCATGATACAAAATTATTATTTTGGAATGCAGAAATTTATCTCTTGTCTCCCTAAACATAACTTAAACAATTTCTTTATAGTTCCTTTTCTGTTATCTTTCTTTCTTTAAGAAGAAGAAGTATAATTGATTGACCTTATTCCATTACAATTGTTTCAAAGGCGGCGAGGAGGCAGAATCGCGAGAGCGTTGGAGTAAATGACGCACAGTATTTGTTTCGGATATTTATATTCCGAGTTCAAATCCTACCGGGGGCCAATTTTACCCTTTTCAAGCCCCTGAGGAGTAATAGTTAAGTAATAGTAAAGTAACTGTTAAGTGATGGGTCGATGTATTCGAGTAAACTCCTTCTCTTTAAAAGTGCTGGCCTTGTACCTAAATTAGAAACCATTACTATTGTTTCATCGGCACGAAGTGGATTTAAGCCTCGCACGAATCAATACTTTTAAACATAGTCTGAATATTTAACTGGTGACGTCAACTTCCCTTCACTGTACGTTCTCTGCTCAGACATGGGACCTGAATCTTAAAAGTGTGGAAAAATGTGAAGTTTATGGCTTATGAAAATTATTGCTACCGTAAGAAACGTAAAGTTGTTCCAACTGCAAATTGAAATGATTTTTAAAAACTGAGACTAGCAGTCAATTTTGAAAATATAGGATGTTGTGTCAATACCAGATGTTATCACTATTTATTTCATTAAAATTGGAAGTATAGTTGGCGCAGGTATAGCTGGGTACTAAAAGGACTTTTCTTCGTAATCATATGACTCCAGGTTCGATCGCATTGCGTGGTTCTTTCAGTAAACGTCGTCTCTCATACTTTTTCTCCATTGGATCACTCCATGCCTTGAGTGAAACTGGGTAAATCAAAGATATGCCTATTATTAAGTGATTTATTGACTGCACCTAATAAATCGTGGTTTCGCTTCCTATTCCCCACCTCCACTAGTCTCGAATTCCATCCAATGGCCATGGGCAGCCACTCTGCTTTCTCTGACGAAGAAATAATACAAAAGACAAGAAAACCCCAATCAAATGAAAAGCATATCTGGCGACTATTGTAGGATTAGATTGATGTAAGAAACATGAGTGTCATAGGAGTTACTATTGACTACATGACCCAATACTCTAATATTTGTGCCAAATCTGTAAAGAGTGTATATATTTCAGTAAATCCTCTCAAATCCACTGAGATGAATAGACAGCTAAGTGAACCCTGGTGGAATTTGAACTTGTAACATAGAGGGAAACTAGATGCCATCAAATCTGACGTTCAAAATTCTTGCTATTTAGAATAATGACATGTGATGTGTATGAGTTTATCTAGAATAATGACATCTAAGTGTATTTTACATTTTGTGCCTGCAATATTTTCTGTCTAGTCAAATACATTTTCACTAACTGAACTTCAACTTGTGAAATGCTACAGTCAACTTGTTAGATGTGCTTCAGTCATCCTTGATCTTGTGTTTTATTGCATAAATATATTGACAAAAGAGAAGAAAACAAACAAAGCAAATCAAAATATATTGACATGGGTTTCAGTTCTGAATTATTCATCGATATTCAACATTTTTATGGCTTTAAAAACAATATTTAATGAAGGTTACGAGTTTATTTGCAGATGTTCTTATTTAGCCCCAGGCTAACCCTAATCGAGTAGAGCTATGGTTAAACGCTTTTCGCTTGTGACCATCCTATCGTTTTTAAGTGTACCTAGGGCCATAGATCCATAGTACATAATGTGTTCTTCCTGGTTTAAGACAGAAGAGTATGATCTGAGGGAGATTCGGCTGCTATTTCTAGCAGGTCTAGTGATTGTGTCATGTAGCAGTCCCCACATGGCTCTTTGTTCACCAGATTGTCTTGTGCTGTCAAACAATATTCAGTTAATAATTTCTGACATTTGTCACACTTTTGCAGGGAAATTGGCAATTTAATCAGTTCCAGTTCATGTCATTAACATTTACTTGTCATTAAACATTATAATTACTAATTCTCCAATAAGATGTGTCCTTTCAGGGACAATTTTATTGACACTACAATGGCTTCTGTTTTTCTTACTTCTACGTACCCCTACCTAAAACCACTTGTTCCACTTGAGCCAACGAGGGAGCCTCTCGATCGACCGGCTAGAAACAGTAGTCAAATCTTTCTCATATAATAGGATAATGTAGATGTATGATACAGTCTGAAAAAGATGGGATGGTCATGGGTTACGATTGGAATGTCTTACGATTGGAGTGTCCTCTATGTGGGTTGGCCTGGACCAAACAGCAACAACCTGTGCAGTAATTTTTTCTTTTGATTTTATCACACTCACTTTATTTTACTTCAGACACCATATTAATCACTAATTAATTATTTTCCTTTCGAAATACAGTTTTTGAAAGCACCAACCTAATATCAGCTTAAAACGGCTCAACGTGTACATTAAGTTCACACACAAATCTCACCCAATTTTCCTTCTATACCCTAGGGTAAAAGAAGTTAAAGTATGATGGATACCACATATTTCCCCCAGATTAATCATTAAAAGAAATATAACATGCCAGTTTAACATTTCCTGTGTATCATAAATATTAATAATCAAAACTCTAAAAATTAATCATGTTAATGTTATTGTTTTTAACAAAGGTTTCAAACGTCACCTTTTTTGGAGCATGAAGTCAAGATTTGTGATGCTCAGTATTATTTCTAAGGGCCACTAGTAATGAAAATATTTCCAACAAAGAATTGAAATGTATCTTGGACAAAGTTGGGTGTTGTATCAATGGTGTTTATTTCTATATTATCAATAGTAAAGCCACATCATCTTCAGTGTGTGTTTTATTATTACTTTCAATGTAAATATGAACAAATAATATTTTCTCATATTTGCTGTAATCCTAAATTTGAGTTCAAATTAATCAAAGCTAATCAAATCATTTTAGTCCATTGCAGCACTAAAACTATATTATTTTAGTCTATCACACCAGTAGTTTACATATCAATATTACGAACCAACTTGAGGTGTCGAGCAGGTAGAATCGTTAAGCAGGCCGGATAAAAAAAAATAGCGACATTTCATCCATTTTTACGTTCTGGGTTCAAATTCTGTCGAAATCGACTTTGCCTTTCATTCTTTCGGTGTCGTTTAAATGAGTACCAGTTGAACACTGAAGTCGATGTAATCGACTTTCCCTCGCCCCCGAGGGTCAGTTTAATCGACTTAGCTCTTCCCCCGAAATTGCTGGCCTTCTGCCAAAATTTGAAACCAATATTACGAACCAACGTAAGGCGACGAGCTGGCAGAATCGTTAGCAAACCGGGCAAAATACTTAGTGGCATTTCGTCAGCCTTTATGTTCTGAGTTCAAATTCCGCCAAGGTCGACTTTGCCGTGCATCCTTTCGGGGTCGATAAAATAAGTACCAGTTGAGCACTGAGGTCGATGTAAT
This sequence comes from Octopus bimaculoides, assembly GCF_001194135.2. Classification (NCBI taxonomy): domain Eukaryota; kingdom Metazoa; phylum Mollusca; class Cephalopoda; order Octopoda; family Octopodidae; genus Octopus; species Octopus bimaculoides. Next base: position 41,843,374 of record NC_068981.1, read on the forward strand.
CGACTTTCCCTCGCCCCCGAAACTACTGGCTTTGTGACAAAATTTGTCACAACAAACCAGCGTGGGAATATTTCCATTGTCATTCGAACTGCTAAAATAACAGCCAAATTTGCCCAACTTACAGTATAGTCCTAGATATACAAAAATACGACATAGTCACGGCTTCGATCACAGATATGCTCTATCAAAGATGACTCGAGCAAAACAACAACGAATGGGAAATCTTTTCTCATGCAAGCATCCGATGCTTCAGATACCTGATTTGTTCTCAGCTTGTTCATAGACAATCACTTTTCCACATTAAGATTATGCATCTGGTGAATTATATAAGACTTATTTAGATATAGTCACTAAGGCTCTTTCTTTTATTGATTATGTCAAAAGCGATTCACAGTACCATGCTTCTAATGCATAGTTTCTTACAGTTTAATTTGTATAGCAACTCAGCACCAATAGTTACTAGGATAAACAGCAGTCTTTGATGTATTGAGAGAGAGCAATATGAAATATAACAGACAGGCAGAATGCAAGTGAGCAATGGAAACGACTGAGCATTAGAAAATGTAAATGGTTAAAAAATGGAATAATAAATTGGATTGTTGTAATGAAGAGAAAACATCTAACATCTCGGGTTCTACATTTTACTGGAGAGTGATAAACATTAGAAACATTGGGCAATTTACACGAGCAAATCTATGGATTATACATATAAAGAAACTATTTAGAAACTATGCAGATATCGTTAAATTAACTCTTAGACGTCAGAACTGTGAGAATGAATTGGACACAGATACATATAATAATGTGTAGATCTATTTAAACCATGCTAAAACGAAAGAGATGAAACGAAAATGTCATCTAGTACGCAAGTACATGCACACACTTATATACACTGTCAGAAGTGTATAAGTTCGCTTATGTCGGTGATAATGCTTGTATGCAAGCGCACCACTATAATCTTGATCTTAATCGTTTAAAATCTTAACCTTCTCCGACGATGAATGTATAAGTACATGTATATATATATATATATAT
>NC_068981.1:41845081-41845707 GCF_001194135.2 Octopus bimaculoides
ACACACACACACACACACACACACACACACACACACACACACACACACACACACACACACGCACATACACACACAACAGTAGTATAAAAATATAGAATCACAGAATCATGCATCTATCACAGTTAGCATTTCCATTCGGAATCGCGTTAATCAATTATGCATTAATTGATTAATCTATTACACTGTAGTATAACGCAATCTATCCGTATAACTGAAAATTTGGAAAATCTGAGCGATAAATTTTTCAGTGACGAGCAAATAGGCATAAAGTCAGGAGGTATGTGAGGTGAAGATAGATTTTATTTTTCCATATCACTTCCATATGATTACAACCCTTTCATAAACTTCTTCAGGCTGTATTAAATTCAGTATGCAAAAAATATACGTATAATATCCTTTTATAGATATGTATGCTCAGTATTATACAATTGTATATTGAATTAATTAATGAAAAGAAACAAAGTTAACTCTTCAGATCATCAGAAAATCATGGTTACGTCTACAATTCAACTCGAGTTGAATCGTAGATGTAACTATGTTGTTCCGGTAATCTATCTATCTATCTATCTATCTATCTATCTATCTATCTATCTATCTATCTATCTATCTATCTATCTTTATATGTA
>NC_068981.1:41845717-41851502 GCF_001194135.2 Octopus bimaculoides
ATATGTATTTATGCACGTATGTTTGTAAGTATGTACGTGTGTATGTACGTATGTATGTATGTATGTATGCATGCATGTATGTATGTATGTATGTATGCATGTATGTATGTATGTATGTATGTATGTATGTATGTATGTATGTATGTGTGTATATGTCTATGTGTATATGTTCACGCACGTATACATGCGTGTGTGTGCATGTCTTTGTGCTTGTTCCCAAACTGCTTGACAACAAATGCTGGTTTGTTCATGTCTCTGTAACTTAGTGGTTCGGCAAAAAGACCGATAAATACGAGATTAAAAAAAAAAGTCAAATCGACTTAACCTTTCAATGTGGTTCCCCAGTATGGCCGCAGTCAGATGAATGAAACTAAAAGAATAAAAGAATAATTTACACAGAAATGCTTCGATCTTTCTTATTCTTCCTCACTTCATTACTCCAGTCCACCTCCTGCCATTGATTTGTTCCTTCTTCCTTTCCTTTTCCCTTACACTCTTTAATTTTACTTTTGTCCTTCAAAACACTTCTCGTTTCTTCTCTGAAGAAAATCTTTGACTGAAATGTTTAGAATTAACATCTCTTCCCAACTTTAAAACTTATTCAATTCTCTCTTTACTCTTTTACTTGTTTCAGTCATTTGACTGCGGCCATGCTGGGGAACCGCCTTTAGTCGAGCAAATCAACCCCGGGACTTATTCTTTGTAAGCCCAGTACTTATTCTATCGGTCTCTTTTGCCGAACCGCTAAGTTACGGGGACATAAACACACCAGCATCGGTTGTCAAGCAATGCTAGGGGGACAAACATAGACACACAAACACACACACACACACACACACATATATATATATATATACATACATATATACGACGGGCTTCTTTCAGTTTCTGTCTACTAAATCCACTCACAAGGCTTTATTTGGCCCGAGGCTATAGTAGAAGACACTCGCCCAAGATGCCACACAGTGGGACTGAACCCGGAACCATGTGGTTAGTAAGCAAGCTACTTACCACACAGTCATGGATTTTATTAACTTTTTTAGAGGACGGGAGTGACGACTATTTAAAATAATTTAAATGTATACAGGCTTGGTTTTTAGCCTTGCAGTATTTATAACATTTATCAATAGTTTTCTCAGAATCTAGCTATTCCCATTGCTAAATACCTATGAAACCAAACCGCTCGTGTCTTAATTCAACAGTCTTCTCCCCCATCAAACCCACAATAATTCGTTTACTTCTTTTTAGTTTGATCCCTTTATAAATAAAAAGTATTCAATATATTCTTATCTTGAATCGTTTCATCAAAAGCGAATCTTCTGCATTTGTGACCCGAGTTGTTTGCCGCACAATAACTCTGAAAAGAAGCAATTGTAGCATCGATACGTTCTATAAGACATATAACCTGTTTTCCTTCTCTTCTTTGGTAATTGATTAGGATATCTAATATGAAAAATAGAATACTAACGAAAAAAACAAACAATCAAATTTTCTGAATATCTGTCCCCGACATTCTAAATACTGAATTTTTGCTATTGATTTCCCCATGAACACAAACTGTTTGAAGTTTCTTGGCAAAAGAATCTCAGTCCAATCTTTTGAACTGTTCGTTTTTACTACGTTATCGTGCTTTGCCGGCATAACTGGAAAAAAATCATTAGAAATGTTTTATCTTATGTATACATGTATACTTATTTTATTTTGGTATCAAGAAAGTGTTAGCGGTTAAAGTGCTGAACTATTGACCTTTACGTCATGAGTTCAAAACTCTGTCATCAATATCATATGCCCCATTTTCATAATAATTTCAAAATCGTTCATCTTCATTAAATAAATTAGTTGATAGCATGCGGAAGGTTGTCTTGGAGCAAAATTGCAGCTTCAATCATCAAGTTGGTCTATTTGTTTTGATTTTTCACAACTATATAGAAAAAAATCTGCGTAATTTAGTTAAATTATTATTAAAGGTGAGGCATTGGACGAGGGGTATTTGCTTTATAGTATCGTATTTATTAAGAGAAAAGAGAACACAAATCAATGGAGAGTGAGTGTTCACCAATGTTGGTGTCTGAAGTTTTGTCCATTCCATCTATTAAACATAACATTTTTTTTAGATGTGAGCTAGAATATAAGTTATTTTAGTTGTATTGCCCAATAACCATGAACGAGAAGACCTGTGATGAAAGACGTTTGAGTCATGACCATCCCATATTTTTTCGGATGCTATGTATCTAGGACCACCTTAAACAAAGAATGCTTCGGTTTTAAAGAAGTTAGAATGTGATTTGAGAGAATTAGCTTCGTCTACCAGCTTATTGAAAACCTACTCCTCATTCAACAATTTTTCCATATTTTTCTTCATGTCTGTAAATATTTTCTAACTTTTTGTCGTTTCTGCTTTTTTACTATCCTTAATCTTTTTAAAACCTCGGTTGGATGTAATTTGAGGGAGATTTAGATGCTAATCATAACAAATCGAGCGACCCTGTAAAGCCTCTTATGTTAGCTTGCTTAAATATAGGCACCAGAGGCGAGAACAACGTCTCATAAAACTGTGAGCATTATTCCACTCTTGTGGCTTACATAAGGTCAACAACAGCTTTGAACTGGAAGAAAGAAACTCAATCTTCCTGAAATAATTTTGGTTATGCGATATATCTAAGCTTGCCCTAAGAGATAATCGGAGATTATTAAGCCTAGCATTTGCATGACATGCAAGGGCCCTAGATGTGTATCACTCATGAGTAGTGAGGGCATGTTGAGGGTTTATTTTTATGGCAATAAACGCCTGTTGTGGCTGGATAGCCGCAGGTTAGCGTTGATTGAGCTGATCTTTAATCAAAGGCATAATAGCTGTAACCATTTTTAGTTACAATGTATATAGGTCTACAGTATTAATCTAGCTTTCTTTCTTTTTTTATTTGTAAGACGGTAGTATTATTTCTGGCGGTGCAAGCGACCATATACAGACTTCGTCATTAGTGCTGTTGAATAAAATTAGCTTGTCTGGCTGTGTGGTAAAGAAGTGACTTTGGATTCACTCCTACCACGCGGCTCTGGGCCTTTTGAGTGAATTTTGGTACACGGAAACTGCGTGGGATCCTTCCGTATCTATCTATCTATCTATCTATCTATCTATCTATCTAGCTGTCTGTCTGTCTGTCTGTATGAGCGCGTGCGTGCGTGTCTGTGTTTGTCCCCAAACCGCTTGACGACCAACTTTTGTTGGTTTGCTTACTTCTTTTAACTTTAGCAGTTCGGCAAAAGGGTCTGATATGATGCTATCCTTACACAGGTACACATATATCTATCTGCATATGAATATAGGTATGTATATACATAAAGGATATATTTGTCTATTAATAGGAAGTAACAGCAGTCGAGGTGGTGTGTGAATGCGGTATGAAGATGTATGGAAGCGTTGTTGTTTAGTTCCACTTCAACCCTGATCGAATAATTCTATTATTAAAGTCATTCCAATCGTGACCATCTCGTCTTTTTTGAGATACAATGTATTGAGAGCTACATTATCCAATATTATCTTTTTTTACGATGGTAGGGTGTTTTATAAGGGTAATTCAGCTGCTATTTCCAGCAGGTCGAATGATCTTGCAGAGGCCTTTTCTTAGAGACGCTTCTCTCAAAATATATTTTGATGAAATTACCTGAGAAGAAAGCATTGATCCGAGTTATAAAAGATGAATGGAAGTTATAGATAGACAGCTTTGTTAGAAGGTTTTCTTTGTAGACACTGGCTCAGTGGATACCATGTCACTCATTACTAATACTGTATCAATTCAAGAGCTTATATTTCCTCTTATATGATATATCTTGTTCCTTGGCAACATAATCTGTCTTTGTTATTATAAAAATATTAATGAAATGTATGATTTCTACCTTACATTAAATATGCGACATAAAAATAATCTGTAGTGCATTAAAAACCAAATGGCTTACAGAGCATTCTATAGATTTAATATTGCGTATCTCCAAAAGTTCTTATTCAGAAAAAAAAAGTTCTTCGAAACAAAAACTAATCAAATACAATGATGCTTGAATTACTTTAAAATTTAGTTTGATTATAATTTGAGAAGATTCAATTTTAGTTCTATGTGCCAATTACCGAATTGCTTTCTCTCTTTTTCTTATCTGTTCTGCTGCCAGGAGAATTGAACTAATATTACCTAGAGCATAGACAAGGCTAATGATGAAATACACACAGACGACTCTTCAATTAAGAGGCTGACAGCTTAACTGGTCAGCTGATTTCTTCATAGATAAATAATATACATCTTATCTTATGTGATATCTTACTGTTTTCTAATATACAAAATCGCAAAAGCCACAGCCAGATATAAGTTAGTAAGTCTCTTGTTTTCCAGGAAGGTTGTATATTGAGTATAATAGTTGTGATAGTTATAAAAGCTGTAATAGCTGGGTCAGATTTTCATTGCTTTCAGAGTAATGTTTCATATGAATTAATTTATTTATAGTTTATTTTTCAGATTAATGAAGAACAGAAAAATATGAAAAAATTCGAACTAAATTTGGCTTTTGGATAAAATGGAGTTGTAACAGATTCAATTTCTTATTTGGACCCAAAGTTACAAACTTGTGAAGGTGAAGTCCAGTGGATTGAGTTGGCCGTATAAATGATTGAGAGTGTTTCGTATCAACTATGGCAAGAAGAGAGAATATAGAATGGCGAAATTAAAAAGCATAGTTTAGAGCGTCACCATAACTGCCCCTTTTCCACTTTTGATTAATTTTACGATATTTAATTTTCATGGGCACAATGTTATATTGTCTTATGTAAGGTTGAAAGAAAAATAATCTGTTGACTCTAGTAAAGTACCGGTGTTTGCTTCATTCACCCTGATTTGATGAAAAATAAAGCCATACTTCGATATTTGAGGGAAACAAAATTAAAGATTTAGATCTCGTCTGTGAGGCTTATATATAAGTTTATATTTGAGGAAAAATAAGCCTTGATAATTACTAATGGAATTAACAGAGCAAAGAGAAACGATTACTAATCACCCCAAACAAAGTGCTGCTGTTAGTAATTAACGGAAAAGTGTAATCATTGATACAAGAAAAAGAATCATTCAGTCATGTAATAATTATTTCGCTTCGTTGAATAATACGAGCAGTTTTCATTTAATTCTGATAGAGACAGTATATCTTCCCATGTGCACAGACACTGTCATATAACTCTGCATAATTCAGCATCCCCCTAAAATATTTCAACTTCGAATTGTATGTAACTAGCCTAGAGTTTAATTGTATGTGTGGAAGAAAGCATATAAATTTACATCACTCTTGTTTTGAAAATCACTTTAATGGTTTTTACTACACAAAATTTATCCAAATATTCATAGCATAGAAATATTTAAAACAGAAAGATTTTTCAAAGTAAAATTGAAGGCTTCTGACCTCAGCATGCAAAGGACTAATAACTTCTCTATCACGATATCTATCTGTCATAAAGGCGGCGAGCTGGCAGACACGTTAGCACGCCGGGCGAAATGCTTAGGGGTATTTCGTCTGTCTTTATGCTCTGAGTTCAAATTCCACCGAGGTCGACTTTGCCTTTTATCCTTTCGGGGTCGATAAAATAAGTACCAGTTACGTACTGGAGTCGATCTAATCGACTGGCCTCTCCTCAAAAATGTCGGGCCTTGTACCCAGAGTAGAAAAGGATATCTGTCTGTCATCAGTGGAACACCCGAAAGCAGTATTATTTATGGAGGAAAATCTTCTATACAACAGAATTAGAAGAACC
>NC_068981.1:41851814-41857477 GCF_001194135.2 Octopus bimaculoides
CCCGATCGTCAAACTAATACACTTACTTGTTGTTCATACACCTGACTTCGTCTTTTGTTTTTCTATAAATTTCAACTATATATTCATTCCATCTTTAAACTTCTTTCCTTTAACACCTCAAATATAAGACCTCTTCCCTGAAGACAGCGGCTCGTCTCATCTTATGATGGAATCGATCTACAAACATAATTATGGACCACTGAGCCCCCAGAAACAGTTGTTGGATTTGTGATACTTTTCCTCAACCCCTTTAATTCACTATATCATTTGTATTCTGTGGAAGTCGGACCTTTTTATATGTATACATATATACATTTTTTTGTATTTCATGTATTTAGAATACTTTATATATTGATCTGTCAAACTTGCTTATCTCTATATTTATTTCTCTCTCTCTCTCCCTCTCTCTCCATATATACATATATATATATATATACACACACACACGCACATATATATTCATATACACCCCCCCCACACACACATATACATACATTTTAATTTCGTTTACGGGAAACACTTTTGAATACGCATATAAAAGCTTCTATTTTATTATGTCGGCTACAGCCTAATGATACAAACTGGCAATAACAGTTTTATAGAGTTGTACCGAGCTGTGCTGACATAAAATGTAGGAATAAATATAATAATAATAATAATAATAAACCATGGATGGAATTTATAAATACTTTAATGCGTAGCGAGGCATTAAAATATTCATAAATTCCATCCATGGATTATTAGTATTATTATTATCATTACCACACACACACACACACACGTATATATACATGTGTGTATGTGTGTATGTGTGTGTGTGCGTGTGTGCGATGGAAAGGATGAATAGTACAACCCGTATTGAGAATCCCGACTGGTTTGGATTGGTTGTTCGACCAAGTCGGAGAATGAAGTCTTTGAGAGAATATGCATATGAAGTTGCATGTTAATTTAGAAATCCAAGCAAAAAATATTGTTAATGAAAGTCCGGTCCCTGGTTTTACTGGGATTATAATTTAAAGTAGAAACAGATAGATCGAGAGGACAGATATAAAGATAGATAGATAAAAAGAGAATGAGAAAGGGAGAGAAGAGTAAAGAAAGCATACACTTCATAGTGTTTTAGCTTCAGTTCTGATTGAAGAGTTTCTGGGAAAGTATTTAGCAACTTGATTTTATGTTATAAACTTAATGAGCCATTACTGCTCCCGTATTGTAAATTTTATGACCAGAGAATTATAATCTTCTGTCGTTTTGTATATGGAACTAACACTACTACAAATAGCATGACAATGACGACGCTGATGCTGATAACGACAGCAGAGAAAACAACATCGGCTGCTAAACAATAGCTATTTCAAATAATTTTAAATATTTTGTATTGATTTATCATATATTAACTAATATTTAGAACAGATCGATCATTACCAAACATCTTCAAAATTTATTGCTAAAGGTTTAACTATTTCTGACAAACAAGCCATTTTGCAGTTGTAGAATGATTTAATGCGAACAGATGGGAAAAGAACACAAAAGACAGACTATATTTCAAAATTGAAATGTATGTGTATTATCGTTAAACTGGCGTGCATATTTCCAGAAGCTAAAACATTTTATCCAGTAGTCGCACAAGATCTAACAATTAAATTAATGGCTTAAGTAGAATATTATTTAAAGTGGATAGTCAAGCGTAGCCATATGGTTAAGAATTTTGTGTCGCAAGCATGTGGCTCCAGTTCGATCCCGTTGCGTGACTTTTTGAGCAAGTGTCTTCTACTTTTAGCTGGCTAATGCTTTGTAGATGGAATTTTTGTCGTCAGTAAATGTGTCGAAGTCCATCACACACACACATACTTTATATATTTTATACTTTTGAATGAAGAGGGTTGACGTTGACTTCGAAGTTTCAGCATGATAGCCTTCGTAGCAGAGTCACTGTCTCCCCTCTTGTAAAAGTTTAATATATACTTTATAAAAGTATTGAGTAACTCTTCAGATGTATGTTAAATTGTTTCTAAAAGGAAATTCATATATGCATGTGCACATGCATGCACGCATGTATGCACGCATGTGTTTATGTATGCATGTATGTAAGTATGTATGTACATACGTATATCAGGTCGCACCCGAGTGCTACTGGTAACATGTAACCCAGTACAATCTGTAAGATGGCTCTACTGCAGCGCGCACCACGGTACATTCGTACTGAAAAGGAAGATAAATGTCACATCTGTTCCCCTGATCATGCAAGTTCAATGAAGAGATGGTACTCTTCTAACAAGTAACAATCAGCGTGCATGTATGTATGCATGTATGTATGTATGTATGTATGTATGTATGTCCATTATATTTTTTGATTATTATAAATCTTCCACTGAGGAGGGAGCCGGTTTCCGACAAAGATACAAGACTCCATATTTGGAATGTAGTTAATACGGACAAATTCACATTTGGAACTTGAGAAAAGTCTTGAATATTTTTACTGTTCCACTCACAGATTTGACTTGTAATGTACGAATCAGTCGGTCGGTTTCTCTTTCTGAAAATCCCAGTTTATCCAGATTCTCCTTTAAGCATTTACTAACAAAACCTAGTGCTCCAATTATTATTGGTATGAATATGAATTTATTGTCTGGATATAGAAGCTTGAGGTTCCGAAGCAGTTATCCATAGATATTCTCTTTTTCTTTGATTTTCAAAGAGATACTTATATCTGCAGGGCAGCTAACCTCTATGATGGTACATACCTTTGCTCCTCTGTCCCAAACAACAATATCCGGCCTGTTATGCTTACATCTGACAGAAGTTTAGATGAGAATATTCCACCAGTATTCCTTGAGCTAGTGTTTATGAATGTATACTATAAGGGAGGGATTTCCTAAGTTTATTTCAGGAGTCCTTAATTGCAGATGGCATTGTAAATTGTTTTTGCAACAACATCGTGCTGCATAGTGAGGTAGCACCGTGACGACATTTTAGGACAGCTGCTATTTATGTATGTCATTATTCAGTTTATTTCAAGATTTCTTGCCAAGAGAGAAAGAGCCGGTTTCTAACCTAGATCCGAGGCTCCTTCATTGGAATTTCAACATCAACAACAAGGTATTTTTGTTTGTGTGTATGTATGTATGCATGTATGTATGTATGTATGTATGTATGTATGTATGTATGTATGTATGTATGTATGTGCAGATTTGCATGTTTTATATATGTATTCTCTTGCATACAGTTGCATATCTAGACATGTTAATATATATTTTACTGATAATCTTCTGGAAAGTTTTACAGATTTTTACAGTTCTAGCGATGGATTGGACCTGTAGTCTTCAAATTAACTTTCTCCTTTCTGGTTGTGAGAAGTCTAATTTCTCAAGATTGGTATTTAGGCAGTGTGTTACATATCCTTGGGCCCCAATAATTACAGGTATAAACCTGAACGTATAATCTGGATAGAGTAACTGCAGATTTCTCAATAGGTGACTATTATGAGTTCAAAATTTTTGAAGAGAAAATTGAAATGCGATACCAGCATCGCATCATCCTCTTATCATTACTTAAAACTGAGCACAAGCAGTAAGTATCTTCGATATTCAGAGAAAAAAACAAAAAACAAAAAAAAGGTTTTATCGTATATCAGTCAGATGTTTTATCAACTGACTTATAATTCCATTCTGCAGACAAACCGCATTTGCTAGTGTATTCCTTTAGGAGGTATGGAGAAAGTTGACCAAATAACCATACGATAATGCTGTGTCAAATATGATTGCTTCTGAAACTACAAACTACAGTGGTATTTCAAAGATTTTAATTACAAAAGCGTTGTTTAGTCGGACAAATAGAAATGCTGTCTAGCTAGTTTGCTTTCTTTAGATTATCTGATAGCAGCTCAAAAATAACTACATAGTTTCTGGAGAGTTGACACTGAACTCATTCAATTAACTTCCAATATAGTCGCCGCTGAAAAAGATTTTTTTTTGCTCAAGAACAGATCTTTGTTGGTGATTAGATAATGAAAGTGAAGTCTAAATATAGAGCACATGCGTGCAAAATATCTCGATTCCAATCAATATTCTGCACAAAAAATATATTCCCAATTATTAGTTGCAAATGTGTGATTACAATATAACTTCCGTTGTTAATATTATTCTCTTTCAGTTTAAGTTTAATATATATGTATGTATGTATGCATGTCTGTCTGTCTGTCTGTCTGTCTGTCTGTCTGTCTGTATGTATGTGTGTATGTATGTATGCACGTATGTGTATGCATATATGTGTGTGCGTGTGTGTATATTTATGTATGTAGATGTACCTGAATGTCTTTCTTTCTCTATATAAGAAGACATATATGTATGCATTTATATAAATATATATATATCCATGCATACGCTCACACATACGCACACACACACACACACATCACACACACGCACACACATCACACACACATACGCACACATACGTACACATACGTACACACACAGATATATGCCGTGTAGTTCATTTATAAGATGAAATATCTATTGCTCGAAAAGGCTATTGATCCTTTACGGGATCAACAGATCATTCTACGTTTATTGCTGGCACTTGTGAAGAAAGTCTTGCGGAAAATGTCCACGCATTCAATACTGGTGGGAAGACCTTAGGGTTAATGTAATTCTCTAAGAAAATTTGACACATTTTTGCGTTTATAGTTGTTTGAAGAATAGTAGAACAGGTTCAAATTCTGTGCAGATGTCATTTATTCACTGCATCACATTCTCGAAAGTTGATATTAAGGCTGCACAACTGAATTAACGAACATAATAAGAAGAGAATAAAATCAATAAAATATGCATTTTATTGCTAAGACTCGATATCAAATAATAACATTTGTATTATACGTGTTCAGGATGCGTGTTACTCAGTCTACAGACAAATATTTTCTTTTCTTTTTTTTTAAAGGTTCATGCTTTTGAATTCTTTATGAGGCACGTGAGTCTCTGGAGGCCAAGAATTTTCTATTCTCCTAAAACCAAATTCATGCGATAAAGGCAGGCTTTAATTTTACTATTATATTATCAACAAGGAATGCAACTTGGTGGCAAATTTCTATAAAGTTGAAAGGGATCACCCTTATATTCTGCTCTAATGACAAGTTGGCAACCAATTTCCTGTTGGCTTCCGGTAATAAATTCGCCAAAGTCAAGATTAGATTACATATTGAATAAAATTTAATGGATTGAAAGCTTTCTATTTTCTTGGGATGATCATAAAAAGAATATTTTTTTTTTATTCAATGATTATATTACAAATTTGCATTGTAATTAATGCGACACTCAGTTTGTCGGTGGCCCATCCGGTTAAAACAATAGTAATATTTCACATCTTTTTAACACTAATTTATCCTTATACGAATCTTAGGATAAAATTCACTGCATATTTTGCTTCGCAAGAATATATCAGCCCCAAGAGCTGTTAACACAGGAAACTAAATCTAAAGTATGCTGATATTTTTGTATGTGTATACGCAAACATCCATCCGTCCGTCCGTCCATCCACCCATCCATCCATTTATCTATCTATCTATCTATCTATCTATCTATCTATCTATCTATCTATCTATCTATCTATCTATCTATCTATCTATCCATCTATCTATCTATCTATCTATCTATCTATCTATCTAT
>NC_068981.1:41858238-41862772 GCF_001194135.2 Octopus bimaculoides
CACACACACACACACACACACTTACCCCTCCCCCCACACAGGTACCTCTTACCGTTCTACCAACTACAAATACCACCCCATTCGGTTCTGCACGACTCACCCCACCAGTAACCTGATTCAGCAGGCGCATGCTTCCACATGATAATGTTAATGCACTCAGGCTGTTTTATTACGCCACGTAGAGCAGCAGATACATGTTCCACTCTATTCTTTCTCAAAGCTATCTGACATCGCTAAGTTGTCAAATCCTATTGAATATAGACCAATTGGCGCCGTTAGGCTGATCATTCGAACAAGTGGATCCATAACTAGAATTATCTTTTGTAACTATATGCTTATTCATTCAAATGACTTGCTTCAAAAGCATTCTAGCAGTGACTTGCCTTTCAAAATGTTTATCTCAGACTATATTTTCTAATATATACCCTTTCCTTTTTTATTTTCAAGACTGTAGAGTATGATTTGAGAGAGACACTGCTATTACTTTTAGTAGGTCGTACAACTGCATAGAAGCTTTTTCATTGGCAATCTCCAGAAACATTATCGCACCTAGGGGATAAGTCTACACCATTATATTTTTGTTCAAAATTCAAACTTGGATATTTAATAAGTATTCACACCAATTATTTAGTGCTTAGACTGATGTATGTATGCATTTATATACCTCTCTTTCCCACCATTCTTTCCATTGAAGTTACTTCAGAACAAATTTTGTTTTTATATTTATGAAGGCAGAATATGTTCTGCTGTAATAGAACGAGTAGGGCGTTCAAATATCAACTACATCAGGTACACCTTACCTGCGCCGACATGAGAATCATGTAACACACATTCAGACATGTAATCGTGGCGTAATGTATAAGAACAATCTTGATTGAGTAGCAGGTATAATCTGGGAAGGTGTTGTTCTAATGATGTGTTATTGAAATATTTTAGGCGTCTATGCAAATCGCCTGTAGGTGTGGTTTGTGTACATTCTATAGCTGCAAAGGTGCTTTACTGTGTAGGATCCCAAGAAAGGGCTCTTCCTAAACTATCAGCGCGTATTTCTCCTCAAGGGACAGGAACTTTTTTTATTTTATAGCATTTGTTAACTGTTTCGATTTTTTACCCACGCAGTTCATTACTAGTTCCTCGAACTCAAAATATTTTCCTTTGTTATTTTCTGAGTGAGATTCAGATACCAGATGAATTGTAAGTTTATGTTTTGCAAGCATCGTACACAACATTTTTCTTTAATCTCTCTTCAGTCAATTGACTTTATGCTTTAATCTTTCAACACATTCTTTAAACTGTTATTTTATGACGCAATATCAATAAAAATCCTCCTTGCATTAAAAATCATCAAAACAAGTGATAAAGTGGTATCTACCCCATAACATTTGTTATTTTTGTTTGTTCGATTTATCCTAACACCCATACTATCTATCTATCTATCTATCTATCTATCTATCTATCTATCTATCTATCTATCTATCTATCTATCTCTATACATACATACATACATACATACATACATGCATACATACATACATACATGCATGCATGCATACATACATACATACATACATACATGCATGCATACATACATACATACATACATACATACATACATACATACGTATGTACGTACGTACATGCATGCATGCATGCATACATACATACATATACATATGAGTATATATGCATACCTACCTGCCAATTTATTTCTTTACATAATCTATCTATCTATCTATCTATCTATCTATCTATCTATCTATCTATCTATCTATCGATCGGTCTCTGTCTTTACCTGCTTGGATGGCTAATAATTCATAGAATTTGTTGCTTAACTTAGCTCAAAGCAGTAAAGAAAGAGCCTTTCCTTTTGTTGCAGATAAATTTTCTAGAAAGACATGTTGAACTAATTTTTTTTTCATCTATAGAGGGACCCCGCCAAAAAGAAAAAAAGAAAGAAAAAAAACTATTAAATTTTGAAATCATTATGTAAGAGTTTGTTACCATCACCTATACTTTTACTCTTTGTGTATTTCTCTCTCTCTATACATATCTATATTACACTTTGCTTTTATGCGTGTATCTGTGTATACGTGTTAGTAATGGGCACATTTAATGCGTTGTAATATGTGAAGGCATGAATAAGTGTCTGATCAACAATAAAATGATCGTAGATGACGTATTTAAAAAAACAAAAGAACCGTAGCTTGTAATACATCGTCGTTACAGAGACGATACGTTCATTATGTATTAAGTAGGCTTATATTTATCTCATACCTCTTAAACATGGTATTTATTTCTTCTCACAGATGTTATAGTCACATAGTATGAAGCCTATACTACTTTTCATAACAGTTTGAGCAACATGTTTCTATTCATACTAATTATGTAATAACTTTTCTCATTTACCCGGAAAATACTATGAATAATTCGGCATGCACTTAGTAATACGTTTAAAACTCTCTAAAATTTGCAGACATCTTAATTTACTGCAAATTGGGCTTTTGTGTAGTTGGTAGTCATTTGATAAACCTATAAATAGCTTATGATGTGTTGATTTTGCATCGCTACACCAAAATTTATATCGCACACATAGAACTTTATATGACTTCTTTTCATCAAGCAACCAAGAAAGTTAAATGGAAAAATATTTCCTAGGAAGAAGTAACAAATTAATACACACACATACAGTTATTAATTCACGCTCACACATAAACATATACAATATCTGTAATTTGGACATATATATATGTTTGTGTGAACCAAAATAGGAGGAAATCTTTAAGCAAAAAAGAATAGATTGAATTAGCTATTAATTATCATTGTTTACAACCGTTTTCCAGACTATAGAAATCGATGTTTTGCCTGTACTGTAAATCTTATACTCTAAACGGAAATAATTCCGTTATGACGAAGAAGTAAACAAAAATTCTGATCAATATTAATTATTCCGTCATTGGCAACGAATTATATTCTTTCTTTAACCTAATGTGTGTGTGAGTGTGTGCGTGCGCATTTATAAAAACAGCAACAACAACATCAACAACAACAATAACAGAAACAACAACGATAATAATGATAATAATAATAATAATAATAATAATAATAATAATAATAATAATAATAATAATCCTTTCCACTATAGGTACAAGGCCTGAAATGCCGCTAAGCATTTTGCCCGACGTGCTAATGAATCTGCCGCAATCATTAATAATAATAATGATAATAAAAATCTCCACAAAACTTCGGATAGTTAATTCTATTTTGTCGAATTTACTTCTCAGTAAATAATAACAATTACTGTTACAATCAAAACTATTTCATTTGGAATAGAATGATATATCTCTTAAAAGTGAAGACTTAATTTCGCTAACTTTCTTGAAATAAAATGTTTTTGTAAATAGTATTCAGCATAGAATTTTGTAGCAGATGATAATCAGAGAACAGTATATTGTCTGCCATTGAAAACATTAATAAATACATACATTTATATATATGATGTCTTTTTAATATATATGTACATATTCATATATATATACATATATATATATATATTCATATATATTGATACATACTTACAAATAGTTATGTGTATGTATGAAAAACAAAATTATTCTCACTAAAAAAGGAAAATAGTAGCTAGTTTTATTGCATTTATTGTGATGGGGAAAAAATCGTTACTGTTCACTCTGTTGTATATATACATCGCTACTTTCTTGCTAATGTGTTTACGCACACACACACACACACACACACACACACACACACACACACACACACACACACACACACACACACACACACACACACACACACACACACACACACACGCACACACACACGCACACGTACCGCACGCACACACACACACACGTACACGTAACGCACGCACACACACACACATACACAAACAAACACACACACACACACACATCCATTCTTAATGGAAAAAAATCTGCTGAAAGGTATAAAATATATGGTTCTGCTTATAATAGCTGGCAAATGACGCTGGCTTTTTTTTTTCATTCACTCTCTTGAAAGAAGATTTCAGCTGCGTAGAAAGATGGTATGGCCTCAACAATCGTAGAATTGACAAAGCTCTTAAAAACTATAAGTGTAGATAGATAAATAAGTCGTGTGGGAGTACTTCAGAGAATTGTTTCTTCAACCAGAGATTTAGGTTTGTAGCAACTGAAAGTGAAAATAGAAACTGGAACCAAATAGCTATCAGTTCACTCAACACTCGTATTTTCCTTTAAGGCTTTTCTAATTATTTTTGTGCTCTTGTCACTCCATATCTTTCACATTCTCTCACTGAAACACTATTTTCTTTTTTATCTATCTATCTATCTATCTATCTATCTATCTATCTATCTATCTATCTATCTATCTATCTATCTATCTATCTATCTATCTCACTCTCTCTTTATATCTCTCTCTCTTTATCTCTCTTTCTTTATCTCTTTCTCCTTATCTCTCTCTCCCTCTTTATCTCTCTCTCTTTATCTCTCTCTCTCTTTATCTCTCTCTCTCTTTA
>NC_068981.1:41862782-41866543 GCF_001194135.2 Octopus bimaculoides
CTATCTATCTATCTATCTATCTATCTCACTCTCTCTTTATATCTCTCTCTTTATCTCTCTTTCTTTATCTCTCTCTCCTTATCTCTCTCTCTCTATTTATCTCTCTCTCTTTATCTCTCTCTCTCTTTATCTCTCTCTCTCTTTATCTCTCTCTCTTTATCTCTCTCTCTAGGGAGTGGCTCCTTTGAAGGGGGCAAATAAGTCACCCCCTCTCCGAATCGTCTTCTTATTGAGAACATGGTCCAGGATCAAAAGCTGGAGTTTTATAACTAAGACTCTAAAATTAGTGTTCTTCACTTGAAGTAATAAAATGAATTACTTAATGTGAGCTAGTGTCACTCTAGCTAAAGAAGCTGTAATCAAGAGGCGCTGTAAATAATGGTACCTTAGGATGCTTTATAGTACACGTATTGTTATGATCTTAGGTCATATCAGTTCATGTACAGCCAACCAATCAACTAGTTGAAAACAGTTCACTCCTGTTCAGCACAAGACTCCATTGTGACAAGACAAATCTCTTTTGTGTTTTGGATTCGGTTATTTACCTTGTTAGGAGAATAATACTATAAGGTATTGTCGTATTAGTGAAAAATATTGATGTTACTTTTGCTGCTGTACAGAGATTTAGTATCAAAATTTTACTTTTGATACTAGTATTATGATTTTATACCGAGGTAACTTACAATTTAATTGCAATCGTTACATTTCGTTGCATAATTTTCATGCTAATATCACGAAATTGTGATTTAGTATCAAGTTGTTATTTTTATATCAATGTGAGCTTAATTGATGATGAAATAAATGTTATGAAATTTTAGATCAAGCTACATTTTCACATTGCTGTGATTTTAGATGAAAATGATATTATACAGTGATATTAGATGAAGTTGTTACTTTTACGTTATTGTGATTTTGCATCACAGGCTTGCTGTTTAATCTAGATTTGTTCTTAAATTAAATTTGCTTTTCAGAAATGGGCATTATGAAGTTTACGGAATAGGGAAATTTCGCTGAAAGTGAAACTCAAAATAGTAAGACAAGGAAAAGTTAAAAATGAATCCGAAGAAAATCGAAATATTAGATCCATGACAAATTTAAGAGCTGATTGTAGCCAACATGCATACTTTAGTTTCGCTAGTGGTCATGGTATCGGGTCGTATGTTAATTCCTAAAGAAAAATTAGCAGAGGATCTAAATAGTAAACTTCTTGTGACCTTTTATACAGCTCCAGTAAATCATGAATTTAAAAAGTTGTGAAATGGCCACACAGATTTCGTTATGTGTAGAAGTAAACATTTACTGCAACTTAATATTTCTTCACACATGAAATGAGAATTCTGAAAATATTGCAGAATTTTGCCATTGACTAACTGTTCATACTGTATTACAAAGTGCCTTTGTTACCACACCTTTTACAAAGCATAATATCTTCCTGATAGCAAGAGTTATATATCAAACAAATTGTACAGAGATGCTCAAGTGAATGCAACAAATTCTATCACTATGAGAAGCAACCCAGACAAGCGTATTGTGTATCAGCTTGATAGTATTGTGAAAAGAATGGTATAGGAAAATTGAAGGAAATTTTTCCAATATTCTTTATTATTCTACTACGAGCAACTAATGACGTAATTTTACATGAGAAAAATCACAACTGGAAACACACAAAAGCTGTATCGTTTCTGCATTGAAGCAGTGCATAAAATCCAATAGAATTATTTTGAAAGCTCTTCAGTTGCTCGTTATACATTGGTCATGTGGAAAATGAACTGTCCATATTTTGGGAAGATATAAAGAAGGATATTGTTTTTGTGGTCAATGTGTCTTCAGGATTTCCAGTTATCGCTGAATTCTGATATATTTAGGAAGAAACACTTGTCTTTTGGTGTATGGTTTGTTGACACAATTACATCTGATAATATTATTCAAGAGGAATTTTATGGTATTGCAACAATAAGTGATTTGTATGTTGAGCTTATTGCCAAAGCAATAATTGATCAGTCTAGAAATTATGAAATAAATCTAAAAATACTAATTAGTCAAGGATATGATGGTTGCTCTATAAAGGTATGAAAGGAAGGTGGAATGTAGATAAAATTGAGCATATATACAAAAGTTGCATTTGGTTATTGCTCTACGCATAAGCTAAATTTTATGTGAATGACTTTAATGTGGTTTTTGAAAAAAAAAATGCTAGGGATACAGTCACAGTTATAATTAATGTTTTTCGTGAGAGTCCACAGAAAAGATGTCTTATTTCATGTGTGTTACTGCAAAATGAAACATATTGAAGTGCAAAATGTAAAAAAAAGTATTAGAATTTTTTCGATATCTGTGAAAAGATCTTTGATCAGCTATGTATACTAGCCGTTTCTGCTTCAGGTAAAACGCGAAACTCAAATTTAGGAATGTGTCTCGTCTAAATGATTATAATTTAAACCTATTCAGTACGATTGGAATCTAACCTAAGCTCTCCAAATCTTCAATAACGAAAAAGTGTTAATCACGCCCCGAAACGGCTACGTGTGTTCTATGATAAATTGAATATTGAGTAAAACCTTCCCAGACAGTGTGGCTGACAAAAATTCCATTTCAATGCTGGAGACTCAACTTTTGAAAGATATTTTCATAGATCACTCTATGTTTCATATTACATTTCATCATATCCTTCTTACTTTGCTGATTTGCTGCTGAAAATAAACAAACCGTTAGTCTCTATTCACTGCATCCATTACCGATGGTAAAGCTTACAAAGGAAGAATTCGTGACAGTGATTGCAAAGCTCATTAAACTACTATATGAAACTGAAAACTTAGAAGCTGAAACAGTCAATTGATTTGAAATGTGATCTGAAAGGAAGAAACAAATTGATGGATGTGAAGACACACTTCAGGGCTTTCTCAAATTCACTGATTTATTTCCTTCTGTTCGACGAGCTATTGTTCTTATTGCTCTAACATTATCCAGAATAATCGACATAGTGTAAAGCCTCTTCAGTAATGTTAGAAGTGTAAATCTCTGGCTAAGGTCAACACTAGGAGATAAATATTTATCTTAATTGCATAGAATGAGTGTTCAGTGTGCAAAGAATTTTGAGAATAAATACAAATACGTTAAAAAAGTGATTGGTAGATTCGAGAAAAAGGCGAGGATAATTTCACTTGTATTTAACTGGAAAAAATAGGACTTAGGTTTATAAATCACGTATATAGCGATGATTACTATCACGTACAATGTTATGTTTAAGATGTATTTTTTAATTTATTATTATTTCAGCCTGAGACAAATATTCAGGACGTAATTTATATACACTGTAAGTAAAGCTTAGATATTTCTTGATATTCTTACGTTCTAATAGTCTTTACAGTTATGATTAAGTAATAAAGAGGTTATACCCATCATATTCAGTGAAAGATAATGGTGCAGTACAATTATTTTATGTAACCCAAACTTTATATTTTCATAAAAAAGTTACCATCTTCATCACTACTACTACCACTGTTATTATTATTATTTTTACTAACACAACCATTTTTACAATCACTTTCACTACCAATTTTACTATTAGTATCACCATCACTACTTTTTATTTTTTTTTATCAAGATTTCGGATATAGGTGGCGGGGCTGGGAAACGTAAGAAAGTTTTCAACTTTGGAGATATGATATATATTATTATACTGCAAGTAAACAATTGTCTAATATTAGTGAGTAAGCATTTTTACCTTCCTGCATACAATATCATTTTACCTTCCTGCATAC
>NC_068981.1:41866553-41867313 GCF_001194135.2 Octopus bimaculoides
TCCTCCTCCTCCTCCTCCTCCTCCTTCTTCTTCTTACTATTACTAGTACTGGTGGTGGTGGTAGTAGTAGCTGCAGCAGTTGTAGGAGTAGGGACATTTATAGAAGGACTGCTGGAAACGATGTTTCCTGGGACTAAACAACAGTAACAACCGTCCCTTTCAGGACAGTCACAGTATGTTGACAAATAGTCTTTACTTCAAAATACATGTATCATCAATAATCTATCTCTTTTACTACATACCTCGTTATCTTACCCCACACCTTATCAACAAATAATGGATATGTTTGACATCTTCAATGAGAGAGACTAGCACTGATTGATAACATTATTCTTCGATAGAATAATAAACAATAATTATCTATAACACTTTTATGTAAACAATTATTGTATCAGTTATTCATATTTCCTTTTTTAATTGTCCTGTAACATATTCAAAGAAGAAAAACTTTTATACGACCTTCTTACTCGACTGGCACACAATCTTAATACTTGAACGTTGAACAATCAATTTGTACGTTAATGGATAGCGTTCTGAGTCGCATTCCTATTTTAAAAACAAACTATTTTTATAACAACGACCAGAACAGTCATAATTCGCGACACAAGTCATACTATACACTTTTGAAAATCTAATGTAAAACTGGCACAATGTATTCCTATATTTCAAATATAATTAGATTGTAATTAATTCTAATATATTCTCTCTACGCATTTTTAACTTCATTTCTTCTCTTCCTCCACTTGTTTGGGTAAATATC
>NC_068981.1:41870108-41872816 GCF_001194135.2 Octopus bimaculoides
TATATATATACATATATATATATATATATATATTGCATATGTGTATAAGTAAATCTATCTATACGTGCACATATTTACATATAAGACTTGCTATTGGGGAAAGGAAAATAACGAACTCATCGATGTACTCAGGCGATTCTACGATAGAGCGGAGGTATGCGAGTTAGTATAGCTATACATACTAATAAAAATACAAAACCAATAAAGACTATTTCCCAAAGCATTAACAAAGATGAGTAAAACAAATTCAGAAAAACTTCATGAACACCTTCAAAAAGTTGAATCTCGAATGAACTTATCTATAGTAAATTACCCGACGTGAAATCTAATTATGGATAATATACCGTTCTTGCAGAAAACAAATCACGATACTTCTCATTATAAACATACTTTCTAATCACCTTCCATCAGTAATTAAGAACTTAGTAACAACATATATCGGAGAATTTCTACGATATAGCCTGATTAGGAAATCTCCGACAGAGGAGCAGCATTCTATAACGAAGTCCTAAAACCGAACACGTTTAACGAAGAATTACAATTTACACACACACGCACACACACACGCACACGCACACACACACGCGCGCGCACACACACACACACACGCACACACGTACACATGCACAAACTTCTCAAACAAATGATAAGTGTAAATGTAGCAATAAACGTGGTGCGTATCTTCCTATCATTTGTTAGTCGAACAAATCTACCACAAACTGTTTAATAGAAACAGCACAAAAATTAGCTACAACTGCACAAAGCATAAACTATATTTTACACATGATAAGCAATAACATATTAAGAAACATACAGTATATAGCCAAAACGACATGCAACCGCTGCAGTTAAAAACAATTCTCGCTATATAAAGCTGTCTAAAAAGAATGTGGATATTAAGTTAAAGCATCATTAGAGGAATATATTAATAAATAAACAAAGAAAAAATTAGCGAAACCTTCAAAGTCATATATAAATATCACACAAGCTTATTCTGAACTATATATAGAAATATAATTTGCATATCTAAGTAGCTCTGGGGTTAAAAGAAAAAGAGCATAAACACAAACATAAACAGGAAAATAATAGAACGTGCACCCGTGTGTATAAATGATTTTGGAATACGTCCCCACCGCATCACAGAGAAAACCCCACAATACAATCAAGCATATATCACATTAAAAACGCTAAAACATATTCATCTTAAAAAAATGGTTCGAATTACAAACATGATAAACAACCAGCAATGAAACACCAACTGTGCGAGCAGGGAAGATTAAATTAAGAAAACTCTCACAGAATAATATTCGTGCCACACAGAAAAAAAATTAGACTCTAGCGTGTACAGGAATGGAAAAATAAAACACATTAAGTCAAACTGACAAAGCAAATGCCACACACACACACACATACACACACGAACATACAGACACAGACACATAGATATAAAAATACATTTAGAAAATCAACAATCCTATAAACAAACGCAAGCTATGACCAACTTGTCTCTCAACCATAAAAGCAATGTAGAGAGTGGAAGAGCAGCGAACCAAAGAAAGTCATCCTTCACAATTTGACAAACAAGTCATCTTCATATAATAAAAATAAATCTAATGACAAAACCAGTATGAACAACGAACCGTAAACAAAAGCTTTCCTTTTTTGACAAACATAATTTACGCTCCAAAGAATTACACGAAAAAGATAAACGCAAGATTCTCATTCAAGACAAATAACATCCTTCAACAAATAAGTTTAGAAGGAACAAAAACAAAACACGATAACTAACAGAAAATGAAATTACCTGAACATGCCAATAACTAACAAAAATGATGCAACAAAACTTTTTATAACTCATCAGTTACAGGTATAGCGCCACCAAAAAGAACCAAACAATACAATTAATAGAAATAAAGGATAAAAATTCACGGATGGATATAAAGGAAAATTATACTGAGGTATAGTATTTCTCACCTGACGATCGCAGTGACACGAAGTGTGAACCACGAGAAAGAAATTCAGTTTATTTAAACCATATACTTTTGAATAGGTCTTGAGTGAACTGAGCAACGTGGACTGAAGTATTTTGCTTAAGAACACAACCCGTTGCCTGGTCTGGGAATCAAGAATCAAAAGTACGATCTTGCGATCGTGAGAGCAACACCCTGTCCACTAGACCATGCGCCTTCATACACACACACACGCAAACACACACACTCACGTACAAACACACATGTATATACACACATTCATAATACACGCACACATGTCTACACACATTCATATGAAAGTCCCTGCACACGACGGAAAGAGAATCACCGAAACTGTAAACAAAACCCTTTTTTTACTATCTTCATTTCTCCCTTGTTTTTCTCCTTCTTAGATCAGTATAACCCAAATTTTGATGATCCACATTTCTTATCGATCACTACTAACACTATTGAATTGTGTGCATTTAAACAAGATGATCCACATTCTTTCATATTACTGAATGTTATGAACATTTAAATCATATTTCATATTATTGAAACTGGTAAGCATTGAAACTTTTAAACATGTTTTTCTAATTCATAATTTTAAGGTTTTAGCATTGAGAAACAAAAAAATTTTGTTGAAACTAATTTGGTGTATATGTAAATAAATTTTTTTAAAAACAATTTCGTTTTCAAATTTAGGTGCATTTTCAACAACAAATTTAGCTATATTTT
>NC_068981.1:41873357-41875795 GCF_001194135.2 Octopus bimaculoides
AATAATAATAATAATAATAATAATAATAATAATAATAATAATAATAAAAACATCGAAAAATACCTTAGGAAGGAGAAGCCAGGTTCAAAATTTCCCCAAGACACCTGATGAAGGCTGGAGAATATATCAGCCGAAACGTTGTGTGAACAACAAACAAGATGAGGACAAATATCCTTCGAATGTAAATAATGTACATAATTCCTCATCTCTTAAATATAGAACTGTATTACATAAATATAATTCAAATTTCATCATAAAAGAGCGTTAGTAAGATGTCAGCAATGTAATTTCTTTGGAGCCTGT
This sequence comes from Octopus bimaculoides, assembly GCF_001194135.2. Taxonomy (NCBI): domain Eukaryota; kingdom Metazoa; phylum Mollusca; class Cephalopoda; order Octopoda; family Octopodidae; genus Octopus; species Octopus bimaculoides. The sequence continues at coordinate 41,873,661 of NC_068981.1, forward strand.
AGTGTCCGGATAAATATACTCAGGTTTGTGTGTCATATATATAAATGAATGAAAAGCATTAATGCGAATGTTTTGAACAAACACCAATGGAATACAGTTTGCAGATGGAATACAGGTTTCATTTCTTGATTGATGCCTTTTCAAATCACCCTAATTCATAATACTCTTTAGAAAGATAGCTCGATATAAGATTTAACTTTTCTACATAAATAGAGAGTCTAGTTAAATGAGGTAGCAAATCATTTTAACAACTAGTACAAAATCAATCTTTTCTCCCTTGGTAAAGATTTTCTTAGTACTAGAAAAATGATTGCATATATAAGGAACCATTAATTTCTAACCCAACGTCTGAAAAGCATTGACCGCAGTAACAAAAATTCACAAGAAACGAGAACTATGGTTCCCATTTCATAAATCTATATCGCTGTTCGTACTACGAAACAAAGTGATGAATGAGACAGCGTTTATTAATTTTTATTATCTATTTTTCTAAGAGTTATTTGCACTCGAAGCATAAATATTCATTTGTGTGCTGAGTAATTTTATTCTATGTTTAACCCATCTTGGCTTAACATTTTATTACATCTATCACTTAGCAATTACGTCCATTATAAAACGCCTGTTATATTGTTTTTCTGATCTTTTCTTCTAAAATACACCTAATCTACTTCTGTATTGGAAAATATATTTGTGCGTTATTGTTATTTATGCAATGAACTTCTTAACTGTTGGGTATGTGTATCTTCCATTATGGTTTCTCTCCCATATGTGCGCACACCCACATAAACGCCCAAATACACACAAACGTGCTACTGTAATAGATTTCATTATATATACGGACATATGTGCAATATATCGAAGTGGTTAATCATGGCGTAGATTTGTGTTTTGTTATTCACACCGAAAACAACAGCGAACGCGTTGTACTAGCTACTTGCGAGTGATGGCTAAGATATGTATGCAAATAGCCTTCGGATGTCGTATAGTCCCTTTCAGACAACACTTGTAAACAAGAGAAGCAGCAAAAATACACTTATTTAGTATTGAAAAGTGAAGAAAACAATATCCTACATGTTGGAAGCGTGCTCCTCAGGAAGCATTCTTTCCTGATGACCTCCCATACAACCTTAAATTTGCAGGACTAGCATACCTCAATAAAAACTGGGAGGTGAAGAGCTCAGCATACTAAAAGAAAGACCATGCATGGGTATGTGTCCCGAAGACTTGAAGAAGACAGTTACATTGACATGAAGCGAAGCCTCTCTTGGACTCGTGACTGCTTTATCATACTAAATTTCGAAGGCTATACATTTGTAATCCAACAAAAGGAGGTTGCAACTAAATATTTAATAAAGAGACACCAAAACCTTTGGAGTTCCAAGATGGAACTGAGAATGTAAATTATGTCATATTTCTGTGGAAGATATCACACACGTGAGTAGCAACTGTCCCAAGATGTCATCAAGTTAAGCATAACAGGCTGGATATCGTTGCTTAGGATAGACACGAAAAGTATGTACCATTATAGAGGCTAGCTGTCCTGCTGATGTGAATATCTCTTTGAAAATCAAAGAAAAAGAAGATAACAATGGACAACTGCTTCGAAACCTCCAGCTTCTATATCCGGATTACAAATTTATATTCATGCTAATAATAATTGGAGCAATTAGTTTTGTAAGTAAATGCCTAACTGTCAGTCTGGATAAGCTTGGATTTTCAGAAAAAGAAATCATCCAACCGATTCGCACATTACAAATAAAATCTCCAAGCGGAACAGTAAAACTTTGCAAGACTTTTCTCAGGTTTAAAATGTGACCTTGTTTTCGTTATCTATATTCCAGAGATGAAGCTTTGTATCTTGGTTAAAAACCAACTCCTTCTTCAGAGGAAGAATTTAAATGATTAAATACAGAAGAGACGCGCACACACACAGACACGTACACACACAGAGACACGTACACACACACACACATACATACATACACATATGCATACATATATACATACATACGTACATACACGCATCTATGTACACACACGCACACACACACACACACAAACACACACACACACACACACACATGTATCTGTCTCGAGTCATGTATCGCGACCATGAAGTCACCATTCAATTACAG
>NC_068981.1:41879109-41880507 GCF_001194135.2 Octopus bimaculoides
ATGATCCCTAAATACCTTGGTCGTAGGGCCACAAAAATAAAAATAAAAAAATCTGCCCCCTGAAATTGAAATAAAATGGCTCGTGTCTGCCATATACTATGACATCGAGGATGAAATCTATATATTAGAAATCGGTGTCCTGGAATAGCAAAACTGGATTTGCCAGGGAGTAGAAGTACTTGCCCAAATCGATCCAGCGAATTTTGAAAAAATTCCTCACCGAATCCAATTGACAGAGGATTCGAGCTTGCATATAGCCGTCGAAGGCAGAAAACCAATTTGCTACGTTTGTGGTAGCAAAACACATTTAAAAACCATCTGCCTGCTAGCACAGAAACAACAGCAACAACAACGACAACAAGATCACGAAAAACAACAACCACAAGAAAACCAAAGATCGAGCAAAAAACCAGCACTACTGCCCACACCGCCATATGCACAACTAATTAAGCAGTTCTACAAACAAATGAAGGAACATCAGCAACCAACAAGCCAGCCAAACCAAACAATACCACTACCAGCGCCACCAAGAACAGAACCAACACCATCATCGCCACCAGCGATAACAACTCCACAAGAAGAAGAGGAAACCAAAAAGACTCATAGCCCACCCCCAAAACCCAAAACACCACATCCCAACTGTCACCAAACAACACCAACAATAAAATCAACACACTTCGAAATAGACCCCAATACCCTTCCCCTCCCACCCTCTGATTCCTCCAAAATGTCGTCAGATAAAGAGGACACAGAGGATTGGCAAGTGGCCACAGGGGGAAGGAGAAAAAGGGGGAAAAAGAATAGAGAAGCAGACAAACAAAGCGGGGGAGGTTTACCACTCTCGAAACCAAAACACCCGCAGAAAACAAAAGCATCAACACAAACGCACTAACATCAAACGCCACAACAATGTTGACTGCTATAAACACCAACAATCCAGACCTAATGGAATACATTAGGCCAATCATCAACATAACAGAAAATGATCCAAAATAAAGAATTACCTACGCACAACACCACCACAACACATTAAGTACATGGACTCTAGGTTGGGTGGGTGGTGGCAGAAGAGTAGAACGAAACATAGTGAGAAAAACATGCCTAGGGAGTGAATGAAATAAAATGGAATGGAGGATTTCTTAAATAGATATCGTGAAAGTGGAAATGTATATATTATTTTGGCACATCATATAAAACATTTTCGCTGCGCAGGAGTGCATTTCTTTAGTCATGAGTGTATAGGACTGATCTTTCCTGATCCCTCTCCTCTCTCCATATCTCTGTGCCTGTATATATATATATATATATATATGCATACACAAAGCACACAGACACGAACACACAATATATTTAGACTCACACATACATACGCGCGCGCACACACATACGCACCCACAC
>NC_068981.1:41880604-41881080 GCF_001194135.2 Octopus bimaculoides
CCCACACACCCACACACACATTCTTTCCCTCTCTTTCACACTCACATAGAGGTATATACACACACAGCTAATGGCGCTCTCTAATTTCAAGCTATTAATTTTTAAGATTTACTCCATAACTTTTACAGAAATAGTTGTCCCACATTCATCAGGCACTATAACATCTAGCAACCGTCTAACTACTGACCCTTTCATGTGACTCGAACTACCTAATACTAACACACTTTGTGTATCATTTAATGACAGCCTTTTTAAAATCCATGGCTGCTTCATTAATTAGTGTACTCGCATCCGAATGTTTAGACATGCTTTCTGCATCTGTGAAACTATGAGTAATGCAGCTCTAAGTTTAATTGTTAATACGCACATAAATTCACACACCACACACACACGTACACACAAACACTTAAACAGGTATGTGTTTGAGTGCATGTATACAATACATTATATATATATATATATATATATATATATAT
>NC_068981.1:41881090-41891705 GCF_001194135.2 Octopus bimaculoides
ATATATATATATATATATATATACAGTGTTCGAAAAACACAGTTAAAATGACATGATCCAAGAAAGTAAACAAGAACCAAATACATTACTCTCAAGCAGAATATCAATTATTACATGCTAATTATTTTTCCCGGTGGGTGGGTAGCTTTTCGCATTATCAGTGACTATCTATTACTCAATAAAGCTGTTGAAGCAATAGTTAAGTGGGTGCTAACATGTATATTGTTGAAACAACACACTTGCACAAACACACAAGTACATACACAGAAGTGTGTTTATGCGTGTCAGAAGGCAGAGACATACAAGAGAAAAAGTATATGTGTGTCTGAGCCAATAAAACACTACATATAAAATGTTTTACAAGCTCTTATTAACTTATTAGAAGCGGAAACAGCATAAATAAATGCAAAACATTATAAATCTTAGATTGTGTAATATAATTATATGAAAGAAATATTGTATTTCCTTTTTATGTTAGTCACTTCCTTTCACACCTGTTTTGTTGTTGTTGTCGTTTTTTGTTATTGCTGCTGATGTTGCTATTGTTGATCATTTTTGTTTTATTATATATATATATATATATATATTTCTTGCGAGTTTTTTAATTATATTTAATTCAGCTCTCGAGATTTCTGCTTCTGGCTATATTGTTTTAAGATTATTCTGATTTTCGTGGAAGCTGTGTTGTGTTTTCGTTGATTTTGCTTCAAGTAGTTGTAATTACTTTACAGGTAGTGGTGGTGGTAATGGTAGTAGTAGTAATATTAGCGGTTGTGTTGGTGCTAGTAGTAGTTCAGAGATACTAAGATGGAATGGTGGTGGTAGTTACCGTTACTCGTGGTAATGATGCTAGTGAGCAATCGTTATATTGATGGTGGATGTGTTTGCAGAATACGTAGTGTTAGTAGTGTTGATGCTGCTGGTTGTAATGGTTGTGGTGACAGTCGTATCAGTTGTGGTAATAGAATAATAGTCGTAGTGGTAATGGGTAGTGACAATAACCGCTGTATTGATGGCAATAATGGTGGTCGTAGTGTTGGTAGTTGTACTAGGGATGGTAAACACTGTGTGTTTGTGTGTGTGTGTGTGCGTGTGCGCACGTGTGTGGTTATTGTTGCACTAAGATGTAATGGTCATGGTAGAAATGGTGGTGGTTGCAGAAGTGGTTCTTTTGCAGAAGGTGATGTGGTGGTAGTAGTGATAGTTATAGAAAATGAGATTTCTGAGGTGGTGATTTTTATGATGATCGCTGTAGCAGTAAGGATTATATAAAGAAAACCGTGATACAGCTGATGGTTGAATTATTTGTAGTGGTAATAGCTGTACAGTAGTGGCAATGGTGTTAGAGGAATTTTGTGATTTGTTGAGATGACGTTATTGTTGTTGGCGAAACCTACGTTAACCCTGATGGAGCAAAACAATGATTTAAAACATTCCAACCGTGACCATCTCGTATTTTTAGGTGTGTTTTTAGACTACTTTATCTCATGTGTTCTTTCATAACTTCTAAGATGATGGAATTGTTGATCATTATGGTTGTAGCGGAGGTGGAAGTAATAGCGGTGTCAGTTATATGACATTCAGATAGCTTTTGTGACACGAACGGATATGACGAATTTTTCTGGGGTGGAAAGGGATAATGGCCGTGTTGGTGGCGGGGATTGTTTTAATTATTGAGATGGTGTTAGGGCACTGGAAATGAGCTTTTAAAAAATTCAGTTTCAATGTGTTTACGTCCCAAGTTCAAATCCCAATAGATTCGCCTTTCCGTTGTATCCTTTCCGAATCAATAAATTTAGTACTCGTTCTATTCCTGGGTCGATTTCCTCAACTACAATCTTTCTCTGCCTTGTACCAGAAGGAGCATAATTTTTAATTAGGCAAGGACAGTAAATTGGCAGAATCAGAAGAGTGTCGGACAAAATGTCTAGCAGTATTTAATCACAGCTCTTTACGTTCTGACTTCAAATCACGCTGAAGTTAATTTCGCCTTTCATTCTTCCGGGTCGATAAAATAAAGTAACAGTCAAGTAATGAAATTGATTAAATCAAGTCTTCTCTTTCCCCAAATTTGTTGTCTTCAGTTTAAGTTAGAAATCATTATTTTTAATTAAGACAGTGTATAACAGAATCAGTAGAACAATAGTAAAAAATATCTTGCAGCCTTCAGTTGCGTCCCTTTTACACTCTATGTTCTTAACATCGCAGAGGTCTTTCATCCTTCTGAGATCAATACAATCAACTGAGCCCTGTTACCAAATGTGTGGCTTTGTGCCAACATTAGAAATCATCAACTTTTAATTAGTATTTATCATTCAAATTAATTAAATTCAAAGGCCTTGTCCCGTCATGCCTACTGCACCATATGACCCCTATTAGACAGGGAACAAGAATACTGGAGTCGTTTCCCAATTCAAGGCTATCGATCTTATGATAGCATCACTTATCTATAACTTACCAAAAATACATGTACTTTGTGAATTCTTTGTATTGCGTAAGATACATACACAGAAACACATACATAATACATACATACATACATACATACATACATACATACATACATACTTAAATGTACGCGCGCATTGAATGTAAAGATGCAAGTTGAAGCGTAGAATAGATAGGCATAGTGTTTGTGTTCAGACTGATCGAGTTTTTCAACCTTAACTTCTTAATCAGGGTAAGCTATTCAAGAAGCAGATGAGTTGGCTAGATGACAAAGTAATTATATATATTATATGTAACATCTTATATAAATATATTCCTTACACTCATGATTGTTTCTTTAATTTCTTTCAGTCATTACGCTTCGGCCATGCGGGTGCACCCCACCCACTTTAAAAATTTTAGTCAAACGAATTGTCCCCAGTACTTATTTTTTAAAGTCTGGTACTTATTCTGTCCATCACTTTTGACGAACCGCTAAGTTACGGGGACGTAAACACACCACCACCAATTGTGAAACAGTGGTGGAGGGACATACGGACCCAAAAACTCACACACACGCGACAGGCTTCTTTCAGTTTCCGTCTATCTAATCAACTCACAAAGCTTTGGTCAACCCAAGGCTGTAGTAGAAGACACTTGCCCAAGATGCCAGATGGTTGAAAAGCAACGTTTATACTACACATCCGTCTTTCTTACCTACCTGCCTACCTATCTGTGTAGTGTGTATGTATGTATGTATGTATGTATGTATGTATGTATGTATGTATGCATGTATGCATATTTCATGTTACGTGAAGAAGCGTTGCAGGACTGCGGCCACGCTGGGGCACTGCCTTGAAGTGTTTACTCGAACAAATCGATCCCAGTAATATTCTATCGGTCTTTTTTGCCGAACCATTAAGTTATGGAGACGAAAACAAACCAACATCGGTTGCCAAGCGGTGGTGTAGGACAAACATACACTTACGCTCACACACGCATATACTGAATGCGGAGCCATGTGGTTGGGAAGCAAACTTCTTTATTTCATTTAGATTAGCCATAAGGGCTGTACATAGAATGGCAAGAAGCCTGCGCTGGACAAGTACATTAATGAGAAATGAAAAAAGACATGGATGAAAGAAAATGAGAGGGGCACCAGCGCCCACCGACTGGCAACCCCTCGAAAACCTTTGTTCAATAATTACAATATGATATTACAACAATAACATCAATAATACAATGTTCAAAAAACAAAACAACCAGTCACAAGTTAATCAATTCGCCTCGTCATCGTCACAGCTCCTAAGCAATTTACTTGCTGTCTGCAGACAAGTCCGCATTGATAAGTTGGAGTCTGTGGCGAGGCAGATAAAATCATTCTTGTCAAAGTTGGACCTTATTCTTGACAAGATCCTTCTTACCGCACAGCCACGCATTGCTTCTGTAGTTTTCATCGTTACGTCTCTTTTGCAATGACGTATTTTTATTTCTTATAATTGAATTCGGTCTTTCAGAAAAGAATAACAGAAATCGAAGAGTATGGCTTAAATATGATTATCACTACTGCACGATGGATCTGTTTTGATAGAACAAATCTATAATCCAAAGCATTCCAACCATGACCGTCCTGATATTTTTCATGTATCATGTATCTAATAGAATATCTTGTTTTATCTTTTACTTGTTTCACTCACTAGACAACGGCCATTCTGGGGCACCATCATGATGGGTTCTAGTCAAACGAAACGAACTTAGTACTTATTTCTTTAATCCTGGTACATATTTCTATCAATCTCCTGTGCCAAACCACTAAGTTACGGGGACATAAACAGACCAACGCCGGTTTTCAAGCGGTGATGGGGAACAAACACGAATACAAGATACACACATATATGTAAATATATGACAGGTTTCAATCAGTTTTCGTCTACTAAATCCACTCACAAGGCTTTACTCGTCACGAGGTTAGAGTAGCGGACACTTGCCCAAGGAGCCACTGAGTGGGAGTGAACCCAGATCCATGTGGTCGGGAAGAAAACTTCTTACCACACAATGTTTTTATTTTATTTAGTTGCTAAGTCTGGAAGAAAGGGAGAGCATTCATGGCATTTCTAGGCCCTCCAAGCCCGGCGAGATTGATGCTCTTCACGAACAGGGTTTACCGATTTTCTGGAGAAGGACTGGACGTAGTGGTTAGCGCAGATTCTGGGTGGAAGCAAGGTTGGAAACAACATGTGCAATGAAAGGAGACGATTTAGAGCCTTATATAAAAAGGGGAAGTTTGGCTACTATTTCTAGCAGATAGAGCAACTACGAAGGAAGTAGCAGACATAATTTAAAAACCAGAACTAAAATGTAATGAATTAAATAAAACTGCAAAACAAGAGTCACAACAAAAAGCAGCAACCTGAAGCTAGTTAACATATAAATATAGGAATTATCTTCATGATATCTTAATTGGATTAATTTTCAAGAGATTGTGAAAGAATATTAATTTCAGTCGATTAGGAAAGCGAAATGGGAATGGAATTAGATTACATTTGTAGCGGCGTAAACGAAACGAAATAGCCTCAACCGAATTGCGGTTCGGCAGGAGATTAGGATATTCTTTCACATGAAGAGAACATACACGCGTGTACGTGCGCGCGCACACACACACGCACACACGCACATGCACACATACATACATGCACATATACATATACACAAGCACAAGCATAAAAATACATATAGAAACACACATGAACATGAATCAACTAGGCAGCCTCTATATGGTCACTCGTTGTGCTTGAGATACCCATCGATTCCCACTCAAAAGTCACGAAGATCATGGCTGGATCATGTTGTCTCAGTTATGGCTGGCCTAGCCAAAACGCCACTACCACCACCACCACCACCGACAACAACAAGAACAACAGCAACAACAACAACGACAATAGCAATAAACATAGAATCCATCAGAAAGCCTCGACTTAGTCACTCGATCCACTAGAAATAGCAATTAAATTTTCCTTAAATTAATTCTGCGTCTTGAAAAGCGAGAGACACATACACAATCTAGTCCTCGATGTGCAATACCCAAGAGAAGAGATAGGACAAGGGAATTATGAATGGGTTGATTTTGATCATAGACTTGTTCTGGCAGGACTGATGCTACATAACAATAATAACAACAACAACAACACGTACATATATACACGCGCTTTCATGTAACCGGTATGTAACCGGAGAACGGCTGGTATGTAACCGGAGAACGGTTGTAAAAACGAGAACCGAATTTAGTGAGTTAGCCAGTCGAAGAAGCTCTCTGCTGTAATTCAACCGTTTAAGAAACACATAACGTCACATCAACGAAATATCATACATCACCAGTATTCAGCATATTATTACTAACTGGATCCAGATCTTCAGATTACACATTCTTTGACTTATAAGATTGTAAATGAGACTAGCAATAGATGAGTAGCTGGTAACATATCATCAACGGGCTGAAGTTTCGGTTCCACTTAATACTTCTATTATACATTTTACATACATCATTTTTATTTTACGAATGTTCCTATTTTATACATTTTTTAACCAGTTTATTTTTTCATTTGTTTATTATAATAATTAATCAGGAGTCGTTTATATTTTCTAAATGCCTTGTTTACATAATTTATCTTGACTAAACAAGCACAAAGCTAAATTCGTATATGGTTGACACAGAATCAATATATTCCCTGGTACAGATGTGAGCATTGATGTATCACTTTCTTAACTCAGATCTACATGCTTATCTGATGTGGTTTAATTAATCCCGAAGAGGATTTAAAATTAAATAAAAAGGAGTAATCAGATTAACAGAAATCCGTTAATAAGTTACTGGTGCGTTATTAGTGAGTTAATGTGTTTTCGTTTTGTTTCAATGCTTTACTATACTGCAGAGGCGCTTGGCTTACTGGTTAGGATACTTGACTCACAATCAAAAGGTTTTGAGCTCAATTCCTGGACCACATGTTACCAAGCTAGTGAAGGTTGGCTGTACTAGAAAAAATTTAAATCAAGACAATCTGTATGCATAGACAGATGTAAACACTTTACCTACAATATTTTCCTAGACAGAAAAGAGATAGCAGCCAGATTAGTTTCGATCCTATGCTGGGATTTCATCAAGGACCACTTTGCGCTTCGGGCCTTTGTCCTCCACAGATTGCAATCTCTAAGAAGAATGAAAGAAAAGAAAGGCAGTTTCACTCATACCAGCTTTTCCATATTGCTAGGGAGCAACACCTCCCTCTCCATTTCTCCATTCCACAAGTTAAACCTGAAAAATTTGACTGGAAAGATAGTATCTTGTTCACAAGTACGTCCACCATGTAGCCTCTTTCGCCACAATGTTGTGACAGAGCGGAAGCTACCTGCCCCTCCTTGAGGAAGGAGGGAGGTGAGATGATCTTTATAAGAGACTTATTGGACAACTGAATCCGTCCTACGCGCTATAACAGCCGTTCGACGTGGCTCCACAGTCTAGTAATAGCCGGACACTGAACGAGTGAGTGAAGAAAAGTTTCGTCTCTCTCCATGCATCTCAGTCCTTTAACAAAAAGGATACTTCCTTATTTGTGGAACTTATTCCGAACTGGTAACATCTCCCTCTGTAATAATACCAGGCCAGAGATTTCTGGAAGTTGCTCTTTGTACCGGGGTTAAAGCCCCACAAAATAAGTTACTGAACCTTCGGAATAAGTTATTTCATTGTCTCCCAGAGTCGTTGCTCTTGTTAGTTACTGACCCTCTATTATAGACATTCTAGCGACAGTATTGCTCAGTTGTTAGAGGACTCTTAGAATCTTTCAATGTCCCAGTTACCTGATTCACAATGTTAGTCTTCATCTGGCACTGGGCTGCAGGTCAAAGAGACGGTCTGTGGGAGAGCGAGCTTCGCGAACGGTGATCATACCTGTTCACCGGTTATGACCAAATGTATGATTGGGGGCATTTCAGAAGTGACCATCCAGTCTTTTCAATTAATTCATCGCAAACTAAATTATCCAATGTGCTATTCCATTTTGAAAGACAACTGGATACAATCTGAGAGATTTGGATTCTGTTTTCAGAAGACGAAGCTACCATATAAGACACTTCCTCGTTAGTTCTTATATCTAAGGGCGTGTAAAACTGATATAGCTCACCAGTCTTTAAGTAGTTTTTTACGGACTGACTTAAACCCGACTCAGTATAATAAGATAACCAAATACTCGCCAATTATGCACTGTTTCCTCTGCTTATAACACTCAACTGCACCGCCACTTCTCGCTTCCATTGTTTCTACTGCATCACTCACACCTTTGTACTGATAATTCATCGAAAAACACATTATCTATTCAATTATTATGATATTTGCAGGTCAAGTGGCTTGGCTATGGGTACAGTACACAACTGGTACCGGGATACGAATCGCGTGCTCTTCAATCGATAATACAAGCTTCTGGTCCATGTGGTTCGTCGTGGATGTCTAAAATAGTTAATGACTTTCTTAATCTAGAAAAGATCAGGAAGGATAAATAATGTTTTGCATCAATGTAATTGAAACATTAAAATGATTTATTTCAGTAAATTGATTAGTCTATTCATTAAGTACCACTCATTAAGAAATTAGATTTCGACAATCAAATAAACAGAATAATTTGCGCCAAGTTCTGAACATGTAGTGCAAAAGATAAACTTATAAATCAGATCGAGATGGTTTCAATACTAGATTGCATCTCGGTCGGAGTTCTTTTACTGTACGTGCTGCAATTGCTATCAAGTGCGATAAATATCGATTTCGAATTTAGTAGATGGTACTTTATTTTTTATAACCCCACAGAAAGATGAAAGGAAAAAGTTGAACCCGCCTTCGAAATGTTGAAGGACACAATTAAATACCGGTAGGCATGTAGTCTGATTCTGCCCAACTACCGTCATATAAAAAAAGATACAAACACTACAATATTACTTTCTCCTATTTCTAAAATATGGGGTATTTGTACTTTGTAAAAAAAAAAATGAAAAGCTACAAAGAAAGAAAACAACCAACCTAGTAATTTATGAGTATCTAAGGTACAGGATGACCATAAAAACCTCGAGAAATTAAAGTAAAGAAAAATAAATACTCAAATTTTAAAATGCCAAAATGTTTGAGAGTTGTTTTTGAAAAGATTTTAAGTTTTCGGACTGTTTAACTCATAAGTTAGTTCTGAAAATATCCTAGCCGCAGGACAATGAAAAGATTTTTCGATACTTATATTTACATGTAGATGTAAATATTGGAAAAAGAAATGCTTCATCTCCGAAGATGAGGTTAATAGTCTGAAAAACTTATAATCTTAGCTTTTTTTATTTGAAAACATTTTATTTATATATTTTATTTATATCTTTTATATACCTGATGGAGTCATAGTGTATGAAATCTATTTTAGTTTTCTAAGAGATATTAGTTTAAGTTGATCCCGGTATTTTACTACTAATTATTTTTATCGATCACAGTAAGATAAAATAAAAAAAATAAAAAAATAATATGTGGCAAAGAAAAGCCACGGTATATCAAAATAGATTCAGTAAAACTCTCTACAAACTGAGCAAATGCGTCTGTTCTTAGACTGCCTCCAGTGATATACAAAATAAAGTAAATCTACAGAGACTTGTTCTTAAAAGTGAGATGTAAAATTCTATACAGTTTTCTCCGAATGTCTTAGCCGCAAGACAATGATAAAGAAGCAACCATTTCTATAAATAGAAACAAAATGGCCAAACAGAATTCATATTCAACTAGTTGACGCCACAACGTGCTTCAGCTTTGTTCTACCAACTGTTCACATAATTAATGAATAAATATCAGCAAGCTGTAGAAATTGTATTAACATTCCTAAGAGATTGCACTGTATTTTAATGGAGATTGTGCAACAAATAAAGAATCAGACTACGTTTTGATCGGTATCTTTCGATTTTTTTTAGTTGAAATTCTAACGTGGCAAATAGAAACCATAATTAACAATATAATTATCTCAAGTTCAACCAAACCACCATATTTCCTCTCTCTATTACTATAAAACCAACTCCTACGGTTAAAACAGTTTCAAGATGATTTATATAGCTGATATGATTTATGTAGTCGATATAATTTATGGAGTAAATGTGATTTACATATTGGACTCGTTTTCGACATGATTTTGGCGTGTAAAAAGTATAAAAAAGTAGTATCCTTCTGAGTTGCCGACTCCGTTTCGATTCTCAATTGATGCAAGTTAGCTTCACTGCGCGCCAATAAAAAAGAAAAAAAAAAAAGAAAAAAAAAATGGAAGAAAAGGAAAAAGGCGTGAAAACCCTATTCTGCACTTTCTTTTGAAATATAAGGCCCTTGTGTATAGTCTAGTTGATATGATTTATTGAGGAGAAAATATTTATATACTGAGTCGGCTATTTTTCCAATAGAGTTTTGATTATAGTGTCAAGCGCTGCTGAGTCGCAGCAAGTTCCAAGAGAGCTTAGTCTACGATCTCACTACGACACCACACCGTAGTTACTTCACTTCCCATTACCCCCACATTTGCCTTATAAATCTGGTGATTTGTGCTGATGTAAGAAATCAATGTAATTTTGGCTTCATTTTCAATATTATCCCCTCGAGAAAACTTTGAAATAAATCATTTCTATACTACCTTTCAAGAGATTTACGCTTGCAAAAACAAAACAGAGCAAGAAACAAAAACGAACAAATAAACAACAAAAACAAAGACAAGAACAAAAAAAGAAAAAAACATCAAAAACAGCAACACAGTACAATTATATATTTTCCTTTTTTTAGAAAACAACCTTCTTATCTTTAGTCAAAGAGAAGACAAAAGTATCATTGTAAAGGAATCGAAATGAAGAGATATTGTAAGTGTCCAAAAAATAAATAGATAAATAAATAAAAAGAAAAGAAAAACTGAAAAAACAAAAACAAAACAATCTATGATGTGAAGCACAATTATTTAACAACGTTTCAGAGATAACAAGATAACAAAACTGATATGAATGAAGTGAAATAAATTATATTCATTAACTGAAGTTTTCTCAGGAAAAATTTGGTTTTTGCAAATTTGCAAAGTTTAAAGTTTCGTATTGCGGAAAAGGTGATATATATATATATATATGTTCGTGCGTGTGTGTGTGTTTGTGT
>NC_068981.1:41892123-41904095 GCF_001194135.2 Octopus bimaculoides
TATATATATATATATATATATATATATATGTATGTATACATACATAGTCGCTATTTAAAACAAGGCTGAAGAGATCAAATGTCCGTGATAAAAATATCTAGATGTCGCGGAAGGTGTAAATTAAGTAAATATATACGAATTATTTATATATGTATATTTAACATTAATTCTTTCTGTTAATTTCTTTCCTACTGACATTGGTCATCGTCACAACTAATTACTAATTAGCTGTTGATCACTGTCAGTGGAAACATGCGTCTCTTATACAAATTAAAATTTATCTTGTGAGGTAAATCACTAGCAGATATTTCAAGCGCACTAACTTAATCATTTCCTGTAGAACAGTCCATAGGTATTTTCATTGAATTCATAAGACAAGGTTATTTCGGTTGCATATAAATACGCTCGCTTTATTCTCCGTCTGTATTGCAGTCGTCTTATATTCAACCACTCGTGGCTGACTGCTATTCATAGTAAGGCTTCACGAGAATCTCTCACTTTCAGCATTGGATAAAGGAGTGGAAATTCGCAGGAATATGGACGTATTTGAGACTTCTTTCTGTTTGTTCATTTCACATAGGCATTGGTCTAGTCCTAATTTCTAAGTTGTAAAACGCTCTCAATAAACAAATACCTCAATTAGACGAATTAAGTCGTGTCATCTGATGTTCAAGTGTATTTAGTTAACACATTAATCAGTATTAGGTATTTTAGGTTTTATAACTTAACTTTTCCAGTGGGGAATTCCTGGTATATTTTCTAAGAGAGGATATTTTTCGGTTGTATAGAAATGGGCTTAGTTCTTTCTCTTTGAGTGTTCTGACCGCTGTTTTTTTTAGCCCGCTCCTTCGTAGACCACTATTATTTATAGCAAAGCTTCATAAAAACCTGTCCCTTTCAACCCACGTGAAGGAGCAAAAATTCTCAGAAACATCTAGATGCTCCAGAAGTTCACCATAAAATAAATACATGCTTTTTGAAATGGATATACACACAGTTCATTTTAAAAAAAATATTTATTTCACATACACATTAATGGTGATCATAATCTCCATTAATTTATAAATAGTTGTAGAGTGCTCTCAGCGAATAAGTACTCCAATCACGCAAATTAAGATGAGTCTTATGAGGTTCATATGTAACAGACACATACTCTCACACCTGCACATATATAAGCAACAATGCGATATCATGGCTCAGAGGGCATTCGACTTACTACCAAGGAATTCATTGCTAAGTAGCAGATAGAAAGAGGTAAGAAGAGGAAATGCTAAATCTCTCCACTCCTCTTACTGATGGATTTGGTTTCGAAAGGTGCAAAGAACTACCCAGAGAGAATGAAGAGCAAAGGACATCCGGTAGTTCTACCGCTATGTGCCTTTGTAGTTGACATTATTGCCATAGCCGAAACACCGACAGAAGCACAAGCTCTACTACACTCAACTGTGCACCAAAGCCCTAAAAACTCGTAGACTGTCCATAATATATGAGCAATTTAAATAATTCTGCTTTGAAATTGGAGAGAAACTTATTCTAACGATTAAAGAACAGGATTTGGATGTACCTTCGCACTATTCCTAAAATACTTCCTAAGGAAAGTATTGAGATTTTGTACCAGCTCGCCACTGTAAAGTAATTCATCATATTGAAGTGGAGAATGGTGCGCCAAAAGCAGTTGAATTAGGAAGTGGATGCACATGAGCTGCTTGAGAGAAAGAAAGCTATCGTGAAGTACATTGTTGGAAATAGAGCCAGTAGGATAGTGATTTTTCTTATTAGTGGCGTACAAAGTGCTTCATTCTGCGGTCAGTATAAAAAAGTGGGGGCTGGAATGACACTACTGAGTGGCATCGATGCAAAAGTTATGCATCGTTAGAGTATTTTCTAGCAGCATTCAAATAATTCCTCGTAAAGTATACCTGGTGGCATAACTCCACACATACATTATTTATATATGTTTTCAGAATACCTAGATGCCCGAATGTCACGACCATAAGAAATAGGTTCTCGGTAAATACCTTCTTAAACAGTCCTAACAAAGCAGAATATTTTTGTCCTTGAAGTCTCCGTTTATGGTGTACTATAGTCTCGTGGCAAAAGTTAGTGTTAAATAATAAGAGCCGATTATATATGTAAGCGAAATATCTTCCACTATGCTTCACATAACTAAGTAAAGAGGGAGTGAATTCTCTGAGTGATATCCAATAAATATAAACTCTCCTTTATGTATTGAATGATCTCGTATTCTGTTTCTGCATATTAAAGTGTATGTGTGTGTGTGTGCGAATGTATACATACATGCATACATACATACATACATACACACATACGTACATACATACATACATACATACATACATACATATATACATATATATATATCGGTCATACTCCAAGAAAAACTTTTATCCTTATTCGTATTGCCTTTTCTATGTCGTAAATAATATTGAATAATGAGATAAAACAAAGTCTAAAACAAAAGAAAAATCACTAACTAGTAACCAACTATGCGTAATCTATGTCGATCGTTTATAACCAAAGCAAAAGTTATTGAAGCTCATCGTGATTTAGAGAGAGATTTAATTATGTAGTGTATATGTTATGGTAATCCGCTAGTTCAAAGAACAAAGGAGGCAAGAATGGCGATATAAATCAAATGAAATATATATATATTTATACATATATATGAGAAAGACAAAGTTAACTACTGACTGCGTTTGGTGCTAACATATGAAATAAACGATTGGAGGCAGAAAATTACTTCGGGCGAATCGTTAAACCTCAAATCTGTCCGAAAATCAAAGCAAACAATATAAAACAAAACTATTAACAGATTGCTTAATAAATAAATAAATCAGCCAAAATGTATTGTGAAACTTGAGGATTGCATCAACGTGATCAGATCTTTGCTGTTCCCTTTTAAAGTGTACAAGAAGTCAACAGTGGTTTTTATGTACAATGATTTTTTTCTTTTTTAGCTTAGGTATAAAGTCACAATTTCTTTTCGAGGAAATAATTAATTACATCGACCCCAGAATTTTACTGCTACTTCTTTTTATGATCGTTGCCAAAAGGATGAAAGGCAAACTCAACATTAGCTGAATTTGAATTGATTTAGAACTCGAAACTTGAAATGATTTAGATAAACACTGTAAAACTTAATCGATGATCTACCAGTTCATCGCCCTTTCTATCTATCTATCTATCTATCTATCTATTAAGACTGTGAACAAGTTTGAATGATGAAAAGTAACTATACATAGATCTGAGTTTGTGGCGCAAGTTCGATTTAAAGTTGACGTGGCTTATTACTTATATCTGGCAATTTTATTTATTGTTGGGAAGGTGGCGTCAGGCTATTCTCTTCGGTGATTACATGAAGATTTTAAAATCAAAATGACCATGCATTTAGAGTCACATACAAATATTTCTTTACTCTTTTTAGAATACTGGCCTAGAAGCATTCCTGTTTTTGAACTTCAGGTTTCAAGTTAAAATCTTACCGGTGTTGAGCTTCTCTTTCATTGTTCAGATGTTGATAAAATAAGCACCAATGATATATCGCTTTTCCTTGTGCTTTCAACCCTTAATAAAGTCGTAGCATCGCCGTCGTGTCATACGGTATGCCTTGGGTATTTTAAAGCTGGAAGACCCTGTCCTTCTCAAAGAATGAACACAATCGATTTTTCTATGAAGAGAAAGAGAAGAATTGAATCAACACTGAGTGATACTTTATTTATCGATCCCGAAAGGACGAAGGGCAAAGTTGATCTCGGCAAAATTTGAATTCAGAACGCAGAGAACTGGAACGAGTATCACAAGACATTCTTTCAAGCGTTTTAATGTCTCTATCAACTCGTTGCTTTCAGTGATATACAAGTATCGATCCAATCAATTATATCTCCAACCCCAAACTTACGCAGAATATTTGCTTTTGTATAGTTCAAATAAATTAAAAATGAAACGAAAATTGTCAAAAGAAATAATTTATTTATGAATTTATGAAATTAACCTTAAACGTGAAATGGAAAATGGTAGCCTTCGTGCTTTTGTTTTTAGAAACTTGAGAGCAACGAGTGAAAAAGATCATTCTTAATGAGAATCGTAGCCATGTTTTTATTCGCTGATAACTAGATTCTATTCGCTGCAGGTGTCTCGGCGTACAATAATTTCTTTTCACATGATACACATGGCTGTTTTTGTTTTGATAAACGAAACAGTTCTATAATCAATTGATTCGGAACTAAGAAAGATGAAACTGAATTATCTTCTCTCTTGTTTTATCATCTTCCGATTTTATTTCTTCGCCACTTGTATTGATTTGTTTTCGACTTTGTACCGAACCTTAATTTAGAGTCGTTAGGAATGAGCTTGTGAGGTGTTTATGCCATTTCAACAGTATTAGTATTTCAAAGTCACTTTCACACTATTTTAGTTATTAAGAACATCATTTGAAAGTTTCGTTTTCCAATAATATGTGAGTGGGAATGGGTGAAGTCCATCTTGTTGCTATAACGTATTCATGGCAAAATTTAAACTCTATGCGGAAAGTCAGTGAAACGCTCAATCTACTCAAACTTTGTCATTCCACTCACAAATACATCCGGTGGGTTAACCAAGCGAGGGTTAAGTGCAGCTCCCTCAATACTAAGGTGCGATACCATATATTTTCAAAAGCTTTGTATGGAACTATTAGGAGGTACAAATAAAAACAGGGATGCTGAATACAACTACTGTAAGAAATAAGAAGGGGTGCTGAAAAGTACCTAGCTTTGGGTAAAAAAAATACAGGAGGGTTAGTTAATTATAATTTTGTTCAACATATTCCCCTCTCAGATTCACACGTTTATTGCAGCGGTCTTTCAGTTTTCCTAAGCCCTGGAAAAGAACTCGGAAGGTTGGCCTCAAACCAGACCTTTCGCAAGACCTTTAAAGCCAAGAACATTTCAGCCCCCCCCCCTTGTATTTTATTTGGATTATTGATTTACGTGTTGCATGATATTTAAATTTCAGTTCTAGTTTTCAATATATAGTAGCCATAAATAGTAGCCATGCTGTTGTTTCTTTTTAATTGCAGTATATTAACGTCACACCCTTTCTCGTCTCTCATTTACTTCTCTTTGTCATTTTCTCCATATTCCTCCTCTTAAACTATCGTCACTATGGTTTTACGCATTAACGCTAGACGTTTCAGTACATTAGATAAACAATACTGACAAGTTGTTAATTTGTTCAAATGATTAACACATGAGAAAATCTGACACAAGAAGTATTCATTGTTCAAATTTATAGTTCCAATGAGGTTTCAGATCTGAAGGTTTTAATTACATTATGGAATGAAAATTTCAAAATTATTTATCAGTAAATGCTGAGGCGAATGACAAATAGTGTAAAATATCTTCTAGTACAGAATATAATGAAAAATAGACCTAGTTCTACACTGTAGTAAACTGGTTCGTAAAACTAACTTTTAAATTATTTATTTCGTAGGGATAAGCAAACAATTTTTTAGGGAACAGAATTGAATATAAACCATTTAGAAGTAAAACGTCCTGTAATTCTTATTCGGTGGTTGCGTGTGCATATTGTTGTTGCTATTGGGTAACCCGGGACAGAGGTGTCACAAGTGTTAGTGGCACCTAATGCAGCAACTAATAGTATTACCTCCTCACATGAACCTCTCCCCGTTCAAGACAATACAGAACACTCACCGATGCTCTTTTGCAATAATGTTACACATGAATCGAAATTCTTGTATTTCACGAAATGTAATGATATAAACAACTAGTAAAAATTAAAATTATACTTTAAATTACAATATCATATGCACACCATAAATGTATTTATATATTTCATGTAGTTAAAGTGAGAAATAACACTAGAATTCGGAGTAAAATCATTGAAAAAACTACATCAAAATTGTGTTGATTTAAACGTTTAAATTCATGTTATATGAGATACATTAATGGATAAGGCATGCATTTTATACACCACTTTTCATATAAGAACAATGTATTACTATTATAAATAAATACAAATGAAAATCACTGTTTTCTTAGCTTTTCCTAGAGAATATGAATCTTTTGACCAACTTTAGAGTTAAAATAATCATCAACGTTACGTTAATGAACAATTAATTGCTCTAATTACCACTATTATATCAAAATTAAATTCACTTGAAAGCAAAATTGATTTGTATAAACAATCAATACATGAACGTTTGAAATGAACTATTTGCACTATATATATATATATATATATATAAGCGCAGGTGTAGAAGTAAGGTTAAGAACTCACTTTGCAAGTTCATGGTTTCGGGTTCAGTCACACTGCGCGACATCTTAGACAAGTGTCTTCTACTAAAGCTGAGAGCTGAGAGCTTAGTGAATTTGAGTTAGAAAAATAGGAGCTAAAATTTAAAACTGAACATTTCAACGCTAATATGTCAAAACAGACTGGCGATTTTATTACTCAAACACACACACACATGCGCGCACACACTCACACACATTCACACACATACTCACACACAAACACGCACGCACATGCACACACAGACACACTTATAAAGATATATGTACGAGATGGTATCAAACATTTTTCGGACTATTTATGTAGTGCTTCAACAGATGATAGCACGCGGTTGCGTGCGCTGTCAGAGCTAGCAAGCAGCGATCTTCATAGGGCAGTGTGCCGAGTGATAGTGCTGTGCTTACTCCGCAAGTTGTGAAATTTAAGTTTTTGTGATCACATGTATCCCGTAGGCTGCGATTTTTGTCATGGACAAGAAGTTGGAACAAAGAGCCAATTTGCGTTTAACTTGGGAAATCTGCTACAGAGACATTGACCATGCTTCGGCAAGCTTAGGACTACGAGGCAATGGGACAATGTTTCGATTGGCACGGGCGCTTCAAAAGGCACGACAGAGCCGCAGCTCATTCAAGAGTATGCTTATCGTTTTTGTTTGGACATCCACGGTATTGTGTATTGAGAATTCGTCCCCCAGGGCCAGACCATCAATCGAGAGTTTTTCTACGAAATTTTGAAGCGTTTAAGGGAGGACGTTTGGCGAAAGAAACCGGATCTGTGGAGCGCGAACAATCAGATTCTTCACGACGACAATGCACCCTGTCATCGATGAGTAAAAATCTTGAGAAGTACATGGAACAAATAGGGGCTGCAATAAGGGTGGAGCACTTGCAGAAAACAGCACTGCTTGGAATCGCTAGAATACTCCGGAAGGTGCTTGAAAATAAGAGGTGTTACCTTAGTTCACTGGTAGTGAACAGCTGACACAGTAGTACATCTCCAGCGTTAGAAGCTGTGCAAAGGCAATAATAATAATAATAATAATAATAATAATAATAATAATAATAATAATAATAATGATAATAACATCGAAAAATACCTTAGGAATGAGAACCCAGGTTCGAAATTTCCCCAAGACACCTGATGAAGGCTGGAGAGTATATAAACCGAAAATGAGGATAAATATCCGTCAAATGTAAATAATGTAAATAATGTACATAATTCTTCATCTATCAAATATAGAACTGTATGATCTAAAATGTAAAAAACAAAAAACAAGCACAGAAAATACCATTAAAATTATTAAGCATGAGATAAAAACACAGGATTCATATTCTATGGAAGCCGTTTTGGTTATAGAAGAAAGAACTATTATGCAAAGATTAGGTTCCTTTCATGGGGTTAGTATTTATATTTCTACCGACCTAATGTAACCTTCTGAGATATCAAATAAATGTTCATATTATGTTAAAGTATCGTATACTTTTCTCATAAGTGCCAATTTATCACACTACTAGATAAGCATTACTGCCTGCTGTAACTGACAGTTGGTATCAAGTATCTTTCATTTTTAAATTACGTAATATATCTGCATCAGATTTCTCTGAGTCATAGATCAGACAGAGAAAAGACAACACTAGAGAATATTTTCTTTTATTTTGTGAGAAAAATTTCCTCTCAGAAAGATGAAACAATCTGTTAACAGTACCCTGTGATTGAACTGTAATTAGAATCGTGAGATAGATTATCCTATCTGCTGCTATTCGGCAAATATAGATGACGTTATTTAATGAAGAAAATTAACAAAGAAACACAGCATAGCTTGTACACTTTTCAGGAACGTTGATAAACGAAATGCAACAAAAAATCTTAAATTACATCTAGTCCCTATAAAATACCCCGCCCAAAACTAACAAGAGCAAAACAAAAATTAAGTTGTTTTCCAAAAGCGTCTCAACCTCAAGGCGCATGCCTTAGCTCGACGTTCGCCGTTCGCCGTCCGCCCGTCGCGTTCGCGGCAGCGTCGCCGGTGGAATTGCACAACCAACCAATCAACCAACCAACCAACCAACCAACCAACCAACCAACAACAAAATGTCTTAAGCAAAACAAACTATATGCCCTAATATCAATTGAAGGGTCTTTGAAAGTAAAATATATGGCTCCTGCACTGCAAAGAAAAGATCCGAAAATCTATGAACTATAATAACAACTGGAGGAACTTTCAAAACTTCAGGTGTTATAACTTGAAATAAAGAATATGGTCTCTGCACTGCAAAGAAGGGACCTGAAAATCTTAATGTTGTCAGGGAAATGCCACAACGGAAATGTTTAGTAAATGCAAACACGTCAGTAAGTCAATATCATCTAACTGAAAACAAATATGGTGTTTACTCAGGTGTGAGTGGTGAGTGCATGGATAGAAATGTTTCGAATATGTGTTTTCCTTTTTCTTATTTCCTTTCTCTTTTCTTTCGAACTGGAACTTTCATACTAAATTAAACCATTTGCAACCGTATCCTTCTTTAAGACGCGTTTCTTTATTAGTGCTCATTGAAAATTCACTCTAAGCCAACAGATCAATTTCAAGGAATTAAGCTCCTTCAGCGATTCACAAGTTATCTCACCCTAAATATAAATTATGAACTTGAGAAGGGTAAAAGATTTTCCCTAGGAGCTCAGAATGCATCAACCGGAAAAGGAACTTCTTTTTATGCCTCAAGCACATATCTTAGTTGAGGCCTACAGATGCTCAAATATCAACGTGTATTGCTCAAACTGAGCATTCTTGAAACTTATAGTTCCATTGCAATAAGTAATCAAATTGGCTCTATACTCATTATTTTAAGTGCACTTTAATTTGACACATATAATTCGCTCGACCCTTTATACACGTTCATACACACCGGTGCACACACACTCAAACACACATGCGCGTGCGCATCTCCAACAGATATATAATGGAAAAGAGTATCAAACAATATTCTTGTACAAGTGTTGCGGTATTCAGTTACAAACTGTTATGTTTCATATTCAAATTATGCTGGAGGGATTTTTCCTTTCCTCTCATCTCCTCAAATACTTAGTGTTGTTCTGGATGTTAGTTAAGTTGACACCAATCCTCTATTGCAAAATACATGGATTTGTTCCAGTGAGAAATTGATATATGTTACTGTGAGTATATAAATAAGACTAGATCGATGACACCCTACTTTCTTGTAAGAATTGTTCATCATGCGCTACATTTTAATTGATACTATAGAATACTTCATGTTGATAAATTTCTTTGCAAATCTTTAAAACATTAACAATGTTCTTTTTTTATATGAAAGGATTATTAGATGCTTGAATTGAAAAAGAAATCTGCATTCCTCACTTGATGCTCAATTAGCTATCTAATCTATAATTCTATAAATTACTGTGTTCTAAGGAGACTGTCTTTCTTTTTCGTATCAACGATGTATCTTTTCTGTTATCTGATCCATAAACTCAATCAATTCTGGTGTTTTAAAAAGACATTCTATCTATCCAGCTCTCTTTCTGTTTGATATCGATGATATTTCTTGTGCTATCTGATCCACAATTCAATAAACTCTAGCGTTCCAAAGAGACAAGCTATCTATTTATCTCTCTTTTTGACATAAATGATATCCCTTCTGTAAACTTCAAATCTCTTCTACTTCTACGCTGATAACATTCTACATTGTTTTCTTTCCTTTTTTTTCAACGACTGTAATAATTCATCATAGAAGAAAAACAGCAGAGTAGTTAAAGCGCTGGAGTATCTGCTCAAGAGATTCAAGCCACATATATAATGATTCCAGACCGATGGCGTTACTACTATTATATTACAGAGTGAGTGCCTGACATTCTTTCGTAGTAAACATTAAAATTAAGTAGGATGTAGAACACCTTACTATGTTAGACAATAGGAGAAAAGCTTGTCCAGTTAGAGTTAAGTCATCTTGTGGTGTTAAATAGTAGCAAAATATTATAGTGCTTAATTTAAGAATATCAGTCGTCCAGTGTCATCAATTATACGGTTGACCGAAAAGTGTAGGTAAAAGAAAATAGACAAACTATCACAGGTTAACTTTAAGGAAAATTATCCATTTAACCTGGTTTGACTCCTATCAATAGACCTGTTAGTCATCTCTGTCTCAAATAGATGTTTATACACATTACATTTTGGGTGTTACACTTAATCTGTCTCCTTACTTAACACTATCACCTAGTCTTTGCAAATATTCTGGTTAGGAGTCCGGTCTGAGGATAACTTCTCTTCTATCAGTTTCAGGACCTGAAAAAGGGCCACGTGCGCCAACCTTGTTCCTCAGGCTGAGTCATAAAAAATGCATAACTTATTTCAGTGACCTTTCTTAAAAAAAATATACGTTCTCAGTAATTCTTATTATATGTAGTGATATAATTTCTTTAAAAAAAAAGTATCAACAGATATATTGATATATTGACCATGTCAAAATCATTATTTTAACAACACAAAGTGGAGAAATTTAATGCAAACAGCAACAAATTGTTGGAGGGGAATTCATGCTATTTTGTATGGCTTATGTTCAGTTACCGTTTTAATCGTCAAATAACAAACTAGAGTAAAGCAAGGGTGGTGAAAACAGGAAAGCACTGGACGAAACGTCTTACATTATTCACTTTCATCTCTGTATGTTTTAGAATTCAATTCCTGTATCTGTGTCCTCATCTTCGTTTTCAGCGCTTGGTTGCAAATACAATAAGCACCAAAAATGAAATATGGTCAATTTAATCGACTACTTTTAACGAATAAATCTGTTATCTCGAGCAAAAGTGAGAAACCAATGATATATTTGGGTTGATTCAATATGCTTCCTTTCGAGACTCTGACGGAAGAAATTATTTTAATGTGCACACATGCTCACACATTTTCATGCAGTTCTCATATCTTGGATTATGTTCTCTGCTTCATTTTGAGACTAGACATAGGAAAACATAAGCTGAATGGCAAACTTTCTTTAAATCTTAACCCATTAACAGGCTGTGGTATTTTTGTTATACAAAACCAGTTACTATATTTGCAATTCACACTACGAACAACGTCGGTTTGCTGTTCCCTCTTTCATTGAGGCCTATCATAGAATAATAGTTAAGTGTTTCTTATAGACAAAAGGCTAATATATTCAGCAAAGTATGTATGTACACATCAATCAAGGCGTTTCCCTAATTCTACACGTAAGTAGCCGTCCTCATTGCATGTATGGAACTACCTACAAATTTTGACAATGTCTTTTAAATTAAATTTTTGCTTATTATTTATAACTAGAGGCACCCATGAGTATTTCACGGAATTAATAGTAAACTTGTTGGGTCATTCCTGAAAACTTTATCCCCCCCCCCCGCAAAAAAATCCGGAAAGTGTAGCCTGTGTTGTGTCTATATCAAAAGATAGTCGTTCATCTCTATTCATTGAAAAGTAAATTGGAATACGATGATTACGTAACGCACTTTATATATATATATATGGACTTTATATGTATATATATATGACCCTCCACTAACCATTGTCCATAAGCACCCACTAACTATTCTTGCTACTAATTCATTCCACTACGTCACACACACACACACAAACACACATACACACTAACAGATAAACCACCAAACCATGCACA
>NC_068981.1:41905607-41906490 GCF_001194135.2 Octopus bimaculoides
ATATATATATATATATATATACACATATATACAGGCATATGCACATACGCGCATATACGTATATATACATATATATGTATATATATGTATGTGTGCGTTTGTGTGTGTGCATGTGTGTATGTACGTATGTGCATATGTGTGTATATATATACACTTACATGCAGAATGTAATCTTTATTCACTCAGGGGTGTTAAAGTAAGAAGAATTAACTGTTTCAACTCCTCTTAACTTTCACTTCTTCTCAGTTTTATCATAAAAGCTCTACACAATAACGGCATCGACCTGTTCTTAGCAATGAATTCGCTGGTCAGCCTGCTCTACGGCAAAACATACGATAATGATGTATGTTGCACATGAATAATTTACTCTGTTATTCTCGTCAACGCAGCACACATGCAATATGATACTTCAGAAAGCTAGGCTAGATTTGAGATTATTTATATAGCAATGGGCGTGGATGTTACTTTTTTGTTAGTGTTATGGGGGTGTAATTATACAACACAGATATACACGAGTCCCCACAGATACACGCAATTTATGTATGAACATACACACAAACACACAAAAACAAGCAAATATATAAATAAACAAACAATAAGAAATATGCATGTGCATTAATACACGAAAATGTTTTGGAGAGGAGAGATAGATTGATAGATAAATAGACTCAGATTGGTGAACTTGATAAAAGGCTATAATAATAAAGAAGGGAATAAGAAATAGAGAGGCAGAAAGACAGACTGATAGATACATACATGATTTTTGTGAGTATCTATGTATACGATGTACATCTAAGGAAAAATACACATGCATACACACACACACACACACACACACACACACACACACACACACACACACACACACACACACACACACACA
>NC_068981.1:41906974-41911348 GCF_001194135.2 Octopus bimaculoides
TATATATGTATATATATGTATATATATATATTATATATATAATATATATACATATACATACATATAATGTATATATACATGTATATATACATACATACACACACATATATATATACAGAGAGAGAGAGAGAGAGAGAGAGATAGAGAGAGAGAGATAGAGAGAGAGATAGAGAGGGAGACAAAGATAGAGAGAGACAGATAGAGTGAGTGAGAGAGAGAGAGAGAGACAGAGAGAGAGAGAGAGAGAAATTGATAAGATACTTAGATTGGAATAAGTAGATAAATTGAAAGGGACACTGATACATAATGAGTTAGAATTCGCTAGATGCATTGGATTTTTTCACATTAACAAAATAAATCATTCCGCGGGACATAAATGATCGAACGTTAAATAAAACACCAAGGAAATAAAATTGCATGTAAAATCAGGTTAGTGAGGAATTGTAGAACAAACCAAGTTAAAGGTGATATGTCATTGTGAAAACTTGGCATATCTATCTATCTATCTATCTATCTATCTATCTATCTATCTATCTATCTATCTATCTATCTATCTATCTATCTATCTATCTATCTATTTATCACATCCAAAGAGAAGATGTTATTTAGCCTTAGGGTTAGCTCTGATATTGAAAACATGTAATCTAATGGATTCCAGCCATGAGCATTCAAGACTTTCTATTCAAGTAGAGTAATTTAAGAATACATTATCCGACATACTTAAAGATTGTAGGGTTAATAGAATGAACTTTGACTGTATTTCAAGCGAATTAGTCAACTACATAGAGTATTATAGTAGTAGCATTAGTAATAGTATTATTTAAAAGTGTGGTGTTTACCCAGTGACTTTTCTTTTAAACTGGTATTGTTGTTTAGCCCGAAATCATAATTTCTTTTGTTCAGTGACTAAGACGTCATTACTTAATGTTTTCTCTTTCATTTTTATTAAGACATTAAGGGTTAGATTTATGGGCGATTTCAGTATTGTTGTTGTTGATATTGATATTGTTTCCTATATCTCGCAGTTTCTTATTCCACTCTCGAATAATCTCGGAGTCTCAGTAAAATTCACGGGCACTGTCTTTCCTCTTCTGACTAAGCAACAAAAAAGACAACTATTTTAAGATAATGGTTTCAAGTTTTGGCATCAGGTCAGTAATTTTTAGGGGAAAGGTAGGTCGGTTACATCGACCTCAGTTCTCAAGTGGTACTTATTTTATCGACCTTGAAAAGGATGAAAGACAAAGTTGACCTCGATAATATCGGAGCTCAGAATGTAAAGCCGGAAGAATTGCTTCAAAGCATTTTGTCCAGCGTGTTAATGATTCTGCCAGCTCGTCACACTCTAAATAATTCTTTGTACTAGAGTTAGAAGGCTTAAAATTTGGTGAGAGGGAGCAAGTCGATAACATCAACCCCAGTGTTCAACTGGCACTTATTTTATCGACCTTTAATGGATGAAACGCAAAGTTGACCTCGGCGGAATTTGAACTCAAAATTGTAATGAGCCAAGAGAAAAGCTGCTAAGCATTTTTCTGACGCGCTAATGATTCTGCCAACTCGTCACCTTAACCTTTTTAAAAATATAATAGCTGTGATTAGAAGTAAATCTAGATGCTATTTCAACCAAGTCGAGCGACCCGTTAAAAATTTGAAACATTTTTATAACTGATAATTACTACCATATGTGTGAAGGGGTTTATTGAGACAGTTCATAGAAAAGATAATGCATTGATGTGTTTTTTTCCCCTCATAAGTCATCCCTTCTCGCTATTTTCCTTGAGTTACATTCTTTGAATCAACTTCTAGCCAACACACTCATTTCCTCTTCTTTCCATTTGTCTTTCGTACTTGTCTTACTTGCACACATGAACACGCATATACATACATATATATGCGCTTGTGTAATTGTATGTGCGAATTTGCGTTTGTGAGTATGTCTATTTATGCATATATATATACATACATACATGTACACATTGATATACATACTATATTTATGCATGTATAACCACACACACACATATACACACACATTTATGTTAATGTAACCAGTGTAATCCGAATGAAACTAGAAATCTCAGGAACGAATTGATTAGGGATAAACGTAAGCGTGTGATGTTTAGAAATAATTTAAAAGGAATAGAGTGACACAAAGATAGAAAAGGCTAAAAAGTATAAATATTATTTAAGAACTAAAGGCATATCATTAACTGGAAGGATTGTTAGCACGCCGGGCGAAATGCTTAGTGACATTTCGTCTGTCTTTATGTTCTGAGTTCAAATTTCGCCGAGTTCGACTTTGCCTTTCATTCTTTTGGATTCGATTAAATAAGTATCAGTTGAGCACTGGAGACGATGTAATCGATTTATACATCCCACCACGTACTAGCTGGCTTCGTGCCAAAATTTTAAATGAATAGTATTTGAGGAATACAGACGCCGTAGTGGCAGAACCGTTAGCACGTTGGTCAAAGATGTTTAGCATAATTTCATCTGTCTTTATGTTCCGAGTTCAAATTCCGCCTTTCATTCTTTCGGGGTCGAAAAAATAGGTACCAGTTGATCACTGAGGTCGATGTAATCGATTTACCTCCTTCCTCAAAATTTCTGGCCTTGTTTCAAAATTTGAAGCAAATATTTCAGAGATGGAAAAGTTTCAACGTTTCGGACTTACATCTTTAATCAGAGGAAAAGAAAAGGCTGCTGAAGCGAAAAATATGATTTTTGCATCTGTATTCTTCTTTCCCTATTATCTGTTAATTTCTTTCTCTTTCTTTCCAAAAGGAGATTTAAACATGAAACTAATAAGAATAGTTTTTATTGTGCCTTTCGTGTCGTTGTGTTTATATTTCCAGTTAAACCCGGGTCCGTTCGTGCTACAGATCACGATGAGAGGGATAACTCCCCTTGGCAAAACAAACAGGACACAGAAGTGTGTCGATAAGCCAGCTGGAGGAGATGTCCTCCTGGGGCTAAAAGCAACAGTAATATCCATCCCTAGGGGTCAGCCACATTTAAGTGGCAATATACTTCACTTTATATATATATATATATATATATATATGAATATATATATTCTTTCACTATTTTACTCCTTTGTTTCAGTCATTTGACTGTGGCCATGTTGGAGCACCGCCTTTAGTCGAGTAAATCGACCCCAGGACTTATTCTTTGTAAGCCTAGTACTTATTCTATCGATCTCTTTGCCGAACCGCTAAGTTACGGGGACGTAAACACACCACCATCGGTTGTCAAGCGATGTTGGGGGGACAAACACAGACAAACACACACACACACACACACACACACACACACACACACACACACACACACACACACACACATATATATTCTTTGTCAATATGCTGAAAAATAGACGCTAAATTGTCTAAGCAGATAAAATATTTTCACCACGTGCCGAAACAAAGAAAACAAGCTAACAGAAATACATAAAAATATAGTTATCTCTGAATCGGTTCCGATTTTTGGATTAACCTCAAAAGGATTCTTCCTTCATCAGCGACGAACACAAAATAAAAATAAATGAAATACTTAGACATGCCCAAGGAAAAAAAAAGATGTAAAATCATGAGTACGTTTAAGTGCCCCAAATATAGCTAAAACAAAATCCCGTAGCAAGCCTCGGCACAAGTGTGGTCGGTCAGGAAACGCATACAAGTGGTTAACCAGTCCCGGACTGAATGAAAATGAATTTACTTCTAATATAAGGATATAATTTTATCAAAAAATTTCATCAGTGGCCAGCATATGAAAAATACCTTTTAAAGTGAAAATTATACAGTTATAATTAAAAGAAAAAAATTTCTTTGCCAATATGCTGAAAATAGACGCTAAATTGTCTAACCAGATAAAAAAAATTCACTTGTATTATTACAACACATGCTGAAGCGAAGAAAGCAAGCTAAATAGAAATTCATAATCCAATAGAAATTCATAATTCTTCCTTCATCAGCTAGGAACACGAAATGAAAATTAATGGAATACTTAGGCATATCCACGGAAAAGCAGATGCAAAAGCATGCATACATTTAAGTACCCCAAATATATCCAAAACGAAATTCCGTAGCAAGTCTTGACACAAGTGTAGTCGGTCAGGAAGCGCACACGCTTCGGCACGTGGTATAATACAAGTGAAAATATTTTATGTGGTTAGACGATTTAGCATCTATTTTTCAGCATATTGGCAAAGAAAGTTTTTTCTTTTTGTCTTTTTGCTCTTATTTATAATTGTATAATTTTCATCTTAAAAGGTATTTTTCATATACTGGCTACCGATAAAAATTTTAATAAAATTTTATTCTCATATTAGAAGAATATATATATATATATATATATATATATATATATATA
>NC_068981.1:41911861-41919114 GCF_001194135.2 Octopus bimaculoides
TATATATATATATATATATGTATGTATGTGTGTGTGCGTGCGTGTGTATGTATGTATGTGTGTGTGTGTGTGGTCTGCACACCGGGCGAAATGCTTAGCGGGTATTTCGTCTGTCTTCACGTTCTGGGTTCAAATTCCGCCGAGGTCGACTTTGCTTTTCATCCTTACGGGGTCGATAAATTCAGTACCAACGAAACACTGGGATCGATGTAATCGACTTGTCCCCTCCCCCAAAATATCCGCCCTTGTGCCTTTAGTAAAAAAGGATTATTAATTATACTAGTGTGTGCAGGCTGGCTGGTAGAATAGGTATAGAGTACTAATCAAAATACTTTACAGTGCTTAGCTAAATCCTTTCGCGCCCCATGTTCAATTCGGCTTTCCATTCTCTCATATTGATAAAATAATTACGTTTCAAGTTCTGTAGTTTAGTTTTAATGAGCAAACTCCCTCTCCTCAATTTGTTGTCTCGTTATTCTTCTTTGCATCTTTGTTCTAGAAGCTGTTGTTATTCTCGTTTAGCTCCAGATCAACCTTGATTGGGTAGAAGTATGATGAGAGTGTTCCAACTATAATAATATTATGCTTCTTTCCTAGACATAACGTAAGACTATTTATACTATATGATCTCACATTGTTTTTAAAGAGCAGGTAAGGTGCGGTTA
This sequence comes from Octopus bimaculoides, assembly GCF_001194135.2. NCBI lineage: Eukaryota > Metazoa > Mollusca > Cephalopoda > Octopoda > Octopodidae > Octopus > Octopus bimaculoides. Next base: position 41,912,527 of record NC_068981.1, read on the forward strand.
GAGGAAGATTAAGCTGTCTAATTATCAGTGATATTTTATCACTTATCTCGTTTTCTTTTCTCTTGTATTATCATTATTTTAATATATAGAAGTGAGTTAGCTGAATTGTGAGAATGTCGGACAAAATGCATTGCCGTATTTGTTTCGACTCTACGATCTGAGTTTAAATTTCGTCGATGTTAGTTTTGCCTTTCAGAATCGGTAAAATAAAGTCTCAGTCAAGTACTAGAGCCGATACAATTGGCTAATGCCGATCTCCAAATTTGTAGGCCTTGTGCCTTTGTTAGAAACAATTATTATGATACCAGTAAAAGGCGTGATGTGATATAAATAGTTGATAGTTGTACTGAAGGTTTAAAATATTTAGCCTTCGATGTTCTGAATTCAAATCCTCTCCTATCCAATAAATTGCATCAGTTATATAGTGGATTCAGTTCAATCGACACAGCGCTCTCCAGATTATTGGCTTTGTGCCACATAAATGATTCATTCTCATAACGGATAGAGAAGGTGGAAGGTGACATAAAGAAACATAAGAATATTGGAGTGAATTATTAACGGTATTTGGTTTTATTCCTTTTCACTCTTAGCTCATATCCTGCAACTGATGATTTTTCATGCCTCGTTTTCTTTGTTATTCCCTTGTTTAATTTCTTGAAACTGAGTTTTAATTCTGTTGCGTATGTTAATGGTGTTTTATCTTTGAGGCTATCTCTAGTTTTCATTAGATTGGCTATTTCAGTTGTGTAATTGGAGTTGTATTATTATGTTGCCTTGTGAATTTTGTTTATTACTTTTTTGGATGTGCAACAGCGCTGCACAGGGAAAATAACATTAAAATTCATAATTTAATTTTGTTTTCCCTGTGCAGCACTGCTGCACATCAATAAATAGACTCTACATGATTTGCATATATATCACAAACCAGCGATCGCAATTTGTTCCGCGGTGACTCGAGCGTATGGTACTGAGGAGCTGTAAAATACAACGAAATATTGATATCTACCGTAAGGAGTGCCTGAACAAAACGCATATAGTATGTGGTATTGATAACGTTAACACACACACACACACACACACACACACGTATGCATGTATGTATGTATGTATGTATGTGTGTGTGTGTGTGTGTGGGTGTGTGTGCATGTGTGTGTGTGTGTGTGTGTATTTGTGTGGGTCTAGCCAGGCTTTTGGCATTGGGGTGTTATATGAGTCTTTAGGTGAGCTGTACTGGGGTTGAAGCGTCATTTCCTGTATCATCGCAATGTAAATGTTATGTATGTAGTGAAAGTCTTTAGTTCTATAAAAATTTCTATTGTTCTTGATAGTTTAACGGAAGGCGAAACTGATCGAGGAGATTTCTGACAAGCAATTCCATTATAACCATATTGCGTTTTTTCCCGACATTGTACCCCAGAAAACAACTTAACGTGTTCTTCTATTAACATGGAAGGGTATGGCTTGACTTGTTCCTTACACGTTCGGCGGTCGCATAGGAGCTCTTTTTTTGGCTCCTGGTGCTTCTTGGTACCTATTTACGTTGGCTGACAATGAAGGGAATTGATGTCAGCTGGACTTTATTCCTGTTTTCGATGCCAGTTAGCTAGAGTGTTGATTGGCGTTCATTTTCTTTATTATGTTAGTTAGCTGGTGCCGGCTGTTTTTAGTATGATTGTATTCGATGTTGGTTTTGATGATTATTCTTGCTGGTTCGATTATGAATATATTGTTTTGGTTGTGGTCGATGTTAGTATTGATTATATTTTCTATTGGTTGGTATTTGGGTAAATTTGTGGTATTGAGCAAAATATTTACTGTAGCCCATCTTTTATACCAAGTCACAACAATGTACATGGTAACAGTTAAGATCAGAAGCCAAGAGAGCCACTGTCTGGTACTGCATCAGGGCAAAATTATTATTATTATTATTATTATTATTATTATTATTATTATTATTATTATTATTATTATTATTATTATTATTATTATTATTCAACATTTGTTAGTTTCAGGCAAATTTCTACTGCATCACCTGCTGCACCTCTCTGTTGCTGGGGTGTGCACCGCATTGTGTGATCTTGTTTGTTGTTGGGGGAGTGCAAACTCTTCCCGGTATTATATTGCGCCAGTTTGATTTGTTATGGGTCTGTTCGCAGTCTTTTTTTTGTATTAGTGTTTGTATGGTGTGTTGTGTGCATAATGCGGACTGTGTTCTTCTGTTAGGTATTTTTCCTACCCTGCCTGCCTCAGAATTTTTGGCTCAAGAATTAGATTGAACAGTCATCTGTCAGTTCACCAGTAAAAACGCCATCAACCTTGATGGACAGCTAAGAAAAAAATAAAAAAGAAAGAATATTAAATTGTGATTAAAACAGTGGATAGTAAAAGCGACAGAATGTTGGAAAAGATACCTTACTGTATTTAGTTATGTCTACGTTGGGAGTTCAGATCCCACTGGGTTAGCTAATGGCTTTCACCTTTCGAATGTTGATAAAATGCATTTTCTCTCAAGAACTGGGAATCGATATAGTCGTGTATTTCCTGATCTAGAATTTCAAGCCTTGTATCAATCTTACAAATCCAATTCTATCAATCTTTGTTCTTATATTGTCACTATCGGAGTAGCCATTAAAAGGACATACATACACAACGACACACGTTAATTATGTTCTCTTGATAGACATTTTTTTACTTTAGAGTTGCTTCTATTGCATAATTCGAATCTATTCTGCATATTCGGCGCCTTTGCCAGCCAGTGTATAGTTTATATACTACCTGTATATGCTTCGCTCTAGCTGATTCGATTCTGTTTCGGAAGTGACACGAATACGTAACAAGACCGCAATTCGTATCTGCCGCTCACGAGGTCATTTCTAGATTAATTTCATCTTGCCTATCTCTGCAGTGTGTGTGTGTGTGTGTATGCACGCGTGTATATATATATGTAACACAATACGTCTATAAAGAGTTTTTTTCCTGGACGAAAGCATCAACTTCTAGCGTTTCAACTATACACATACATTAAGTATGTTGTATCGATAGAGATAAATTTTTGTATGAAAATATATAATGTAAGGCAGACATATAGCTAGCTAGCGGGCTATATATGTAAAGAGAAAGAAAGTGAAGACAGACAGTCAGACTGAGAGGAAAAACACATTAGTCAATTATGTGTAGGTGTAAAGCCAGTTAATATGATGAACTCCCTATCTTTCTCTGTCTATAACAGACCCCAACCCTCTAAAAAAGGGACGTAGACTTTAATATAGAGAGATTATATGTAATTTTGAAAGTTTGAGCATGTGCATCAAAGCCTGCATTTGGAGATAAGGAGCCCAGAGTGCTTGCTGTGATTTGTGAGGAGCGAAATACCTATCTTGAGGAAATCTTTTTAAGTAATGCTATTTAACTAGCAGCAATGAAAGCGAGGTATCAAAGATAGTTACGCGGTTTTTTTTCTCTTCTACAAGGAAAAAAAAATAATAGTGAAATGTGAAGAAATGAATGATGGCGTGAAGGATGTTGATTGTTCCTTCATCACTGCTGAGGGGCGTTGAGGAGGCACCGTCATGGTAGCTGCGGTAATTGCAATAATAGTGGAGCTGTTTATATGAAGAGCGCTCGAAACATCAGCTGTAACAACCGCAACAACAGCACCAAAAAAACCCCCTCAAAAGCATCAAAACCACGCCCGCAGTTGATAGTGATACCTCCTCCACTGCTACCAACAGCACGTAAAGAAGGGATCCTAAACATGGGTGTACGACCTGCTAGAAATAACAGCCAAATTTCCCTCAAATCGAATTTAACCGATGTGAAAAGAGAGAGAATGAACTCTTAGATATACAATACCCAAGGGAAGGACAAGGCAGCCAGAATTAAAATGCTTTTGATTGTAGGTCTATTCCGTTGAGCTGACCTAACTCTTAACACACAACAACAACAACACACTAACAGGTTCAAGAAAGTGTTGCTGTGCTCAGAAATACAACAAAGTACCAATAACGAATTTGAATTCCCAAATAAAGTATTCGTGGTCCAAACTCTGTCCTCTCGGCTACTTCACACATACAAGCGGATAGCTTGAGCGTTTCAGTTATAGATTCACTGATGCTGGCCAAAGCACAAATTTCGTGACTCAGGCTACTTGGCTGTAAATATGTATCATGCGTTGACGTGTCCCACTATTTTAACCGTCAAATCTATATTATCAACCGAAAGATTTCGTTGGCTTGAAATCTATATTATAATGATTGAAGAAGTACAGGACTGTGTCCAGTTTATTTTTTCCCTCACGTTATTAAAAAAAAAGCAAATTACTTTGAAGAAATTATAAATGAATATTAGAAAATTTTTAAACTTAAATTATAATGCTTAATATTACAAGATTCACTTCTGTTTTAAATGTCAACTTCCGTTTGAATTCCAAATGTAAACAAATAGCTTTTCTTCGAGTAAAAATGTAATAAAGCGAAAAAAAAAAACAAAACAACAAAACAAGTGAGTAAATTATTCTTAAAAGTATTACGTCGTGCAAAAACAATAATCCCTGTCTAATAGAATTAAGTTTTCAAATTGTGTTAGACTGCGGTTATGCTGGAGTACCACCTTGAAATTATTTAGTTAATGATGTCATCTTCCAACACAGTTCTTCGCACATGATCAGATGTATGTTGCATTATCAAGAGAGTCAAGAAAATATACAAATATTAGCCGAGATAAACGAAAAGGATCCATTTGCTGATAGTTGTGTCTGCAAAAAAAAAAAAAAAAAAATTCTACAGTGATGTGAGACATTTATTACTCATTTTTTATTGAAATGTATTTAAGTTTCTTTTTAATTGCTAAGAAAAGGACACTAGAAACACTTAAGACGTGTATAATTGAATACAATGAAACAACAATATAGCAAAACTCAACTCTTCGTTTTGGTAAATATAATTCATTAATTTCCACCAGAGCATCTATTTTAAAATTCACTCAAGTGAAGACTTATGAATATTTTTTCCTTGACAGCCTCATCTCTTTTCCAATTTTCATCATCGTCTTTTTTAAATGTATCATGGATTATTTTACTGATTACAGAATAAACTATAATAAAGACTTATTATTTGAAAAAAAGTAAATAAAATTAAGGGGAGGTAAGTAGTAAAAGAAACAGTTTACTTTTTATACAGCATAAAGACTGGCGATCGTCGCCAGATAGTTAACACAATTATACCAGAGAAACTCATGCAGATATGAAACAAACAATTCATCCGTTGTCCCAGACTCGTCTCAACTTCCGTTTCACCCGCATCCACATATTTTCCACATTTTGTGTGTGGACGTCTTGATCATGAGGATCAACAAAATGTTGTTGGTCTATAATCACCTAGTGAGTGTAGGCACCACCATTGAGGATACCGATGTTATTATATGCTCGCCATCCATCGCTGACAATGTGAAACCCAAACAAAATCCACCTTTGTATCAGCTCAGTTAAAGTTTCTTCTGTGCGGTCAGGTGCTTCGACCAAAAAACACTTTCTTCAGACTCTCTCTATGTCACCGAATACCCAATATCTCTTTGCTCCTTTTATTACTTATCTTCCCCTTAATTTTTATTCACTTTTTTTAAAATATAACTAAACTGAACAATTACCCAGTCTTTACTCTTTTACTTCTTCAGTCATTTGACTGCGGCCATGCTGGAGCACCGCCTTTCGAAGAAAAAATCGACCCCAGGACTTATTCTTTGTAAGCCTAGTACTTTTTCTATCGGTCTCTTTTGCCGAACCGCTAGTTTACAGGGGACATAAACACACCAGCATCGGTTGTCAAGCGATGTTGTGTGTGTGTGTGCGGGGGGGACAAATACAGACACACATACACACACACACACATATATACATATACATATATACGACGGGCTTCTTTCAGTTTCCATCTACCAAATCCACTCACAAGGCTTTGGTTGGCTCGAAGCTATAATAGAAGACACTTGCCTAAGGTGCCACGCAGTGGGACTGAACCCAGAACCAAGTGGTTGGTAAGCAAGCTACTTACCACACAGCCACTCCTTTGTTCAATTCATAAGCATATTGTCAATTTACTCTATAATTTATGTATCATATCTATATGTCTACATAATATCAATTTGCGCAACACATATGCCAGCAGAAAAACGCCCGGGTGGAGGTTTTTCTGCTAGTTTGTTTAAAGATTCTATACTGGATTAATTCTTTTGTTTTATTGTTGTATGCAAATTCTACAATGAATTAATGCCTATTTTAGAGTTTTACGTAAGACTGAAACACTTTGCCAGGTTGTACATTCTCCCTCTGTGTATGTATGTATGTATGTATGTATGTATGTATGTATGTATGTGTGTGCATATGTGTGTGTGTGTGTGTGTGTGTGTGCATGTGAGAGTGTGTGTGTGTGTGTACATATTATTCTTAAACAAGAATATTGTTGGCAGTAACTTCGAAGTTTCGACGGACTATGGCTAAACTGACCGAAATATCGAAGTACCCTATGAGATTAATATAAAATTATTTTCATTATAACTGAACATAAACACACACACACACACACACACACACAC
>NC_068981.1:41919904-41921087 GCF_001194135.2 Octopus bimaculoides
TTCAAACATAGTCTTGCCTATCACATTTTAGCCTCGTGTAATATATATATACATATATACATGTATATTGTAACTTTTTTCAAACATAGTCTTGCCTATCACATTTTAGCCTCGTGTAATATATATATACATATATTTTTTCGTTTTTCAATATTAATATGTATATATATAACTCTGTATGTTTTTTTCTACTAGTCCACCTGTTACGTTATATTCTACTATACACATGTGGCCCTGTTTATTATACTTTGTCTTGACCTGTTACTATTTTTTAAAACATATCCGTTATCTTTTCATTCTTATTTTTATGTTATAGTTTACCGCGCATATAGACGTGCATACACATTGATATATCTGTCTTTTTCCCCCTTCCGTCTCTCTTACTATTATCATTACTGTTATTTTTCCCTCTGTTAAAACTTGCTTGCAAATATTCGATTATTTTCCCTATTACCTCACTTGTAGTCTCCCGTATTGTATCTTATTTTACTTTATTTTATCAAATCTTTTTTGATGTCCTTACAAAAATTCTTCTCACTGATAAAAATGACAATGCATAAATTTAATCATAGTTACTATGGCTATAATTTTTTTCTTACATGTTTGTATTGTCCTTTGAAACGCGCGTATGTATTGAATCCTATTTTGTATTAAATCTAATTTTGATTCAATATCTTTTTCTCCTCCATTTTTTAAATAATTGTTTATGGTATTTTTATACCTATGACGATATTTTTCAACTATATATATATATATGGCTGTTATTTCTTTTCGTTCTTGGACTCCCCAAGCTCGCACGGACTTCTTTGCCCCTCCTGTTCGTGCTTCACAGCGTTCAATACATACACACTTCACGTCTGACTGTACAGCCTTTTTGCTTGTTTGTTTATTCACCGTTTCGTTTTCCTGTCTTGTTTTCCGTCCGCCACTACCCTCCACGAAAATAATTTAATTTGTGTTCGTGGGAAGAACCATTTCAACGATGCGTACTGCCTTAATTCTTCGAAACGCCGGTGTTTTAATGGTGGCAGCTGATGAAGGATATGTTTCTACGTGGCTTGCTTGTTTGTTGTACCTTGTTTATCATTTTGTCCATGTTCTTTTGCCACGTCATGTACCCAGTTATGTATCTATATGTACATGTAGATGAAGGTATGTACATACATGTACATATATATGCATA
>NC_068981.1:41921266-41928835 GCF_001194135.2 Octopus bimaculoides
TATATACATATATATATATATATATATATATAAATATACAGGCATAGGAAGAGAGAGACAGAGAGAGAGAACTATGTAGCCAAGTTATACCTTCTGATATCAGTATCTCTACTTGCACCATACAAAATCCTCCGTTTTAAAGTATTAATATATTCTATAAATTTAGATCTTCCATAATAACTGTATATAAGAACTTTTGTATTAAGATATGTTTCAAACATGATGATGAAAAAAAAAAATTATTACATATTGTACTAAATTCCTCCAGATACCTGATTATTTTCAAATTAAGTGCAACGGACAGGATATGTATTTCATTAGAAATATAGCCAGAGTGGGGTTAATATGCTCATATATACTTGTTATCATACAAAACATTGGCATAATAGCAGTATACTCAAATGACATCGAATATGATTTGATCTGATAAATTCTTGTATGTTCTGATAAATTGAGAGAAATATGTAAACTCGACTAAAGAAAAAAATAAAAGAAGAAAAGAAAAATGAATGAAGAATAAAATGACTGATGTCCTTCCCGCAATATTTGTTTCGGAGAGTGAATATCATTAAATCGTTCTAAGGAAATTTATGTATAACAGTACAAAGCATAGGAATTAGTTCTATGTAAAAATATATATCTAGCCATTCTTTAGAATAATTTATAACCCTCTAGAGGATATAATTTCTTTAGTATAATTTATGACTCTCCAGAGAATATAATTAAAACATATTTTAGAGAAACGCTGGAAATATATTCTTAAATAGGCTAAATTAATTAAATGACCATGGTAGATGAAAATATATCCTTCTATAATACCTTGAATAAAAAACTTGTGTAATTACTCCATGATAAAGCAATCGGTAATAGTCTCATACTTTTAATCAATATCTTGCAAGACATTTGATGTACCAGTATTGGTACAAAACTTTTGATTATTAATTGGTCACTAGAGGAAATTTGTTCCTTTGAAGAAGAAAGAAAAAAAATCCAAAAATAAAACAAAAAACAAAACAAAGAAGAGACTGACCAATTTACTGGATATTTGTACATCAATAGCGCACTATACATGAATTAGCATATAATAAGCAACTTCCTCTAAATATCAGCAAAGTACTATTGTTTTCTAATGCATAAATCTATAGTAACGAACATCTAGAATATTATCTTTAAGCAGAGTTGTTCCAGATGAATTCATCCCACGTACAAACGAGATTAAAAGACTGAATAATTTCTTATAAAAATGGGTAGGCGTACGATTAAAACTTTTCATTAAATCTTGCTTAGAAAGCCAGATATTAGTAAAGAGAACAGAAATTGGTAATATTTTAGGTGTTACTGGTCTGTCTGATGTGAGTGTCACATCAAATACCAGTGAAAATACATCTATATCCACCAGATAAAACATCAGCAATTATTGCACTTTGATTATAGGGTTAACTCCATAGTAATAATGATTTAGTATATGCTTACATGAATAAATGCGTACATAGCGACATTCATGAAAAAGAAACTGCTGATGCAAATGCTCAAAATTTAGTTGATTGAATATATTTAAATTATACAACGCTTTTCGAATATTGTGTACTTGATTAAAAAATCTGAATTTCTCCCAGTGTACAGCGTACAGACACTGGGGGAAAAAGACACATTACATAATATAATCAAATGTATAATATCCATGATAAAAAATGGCGGAATGGTCAAGTGTGCTCGATTAGGAACAAAACAAAAGAAGAACAAAATCCCTTGTTCAGTCGAATTCAATTAAAGTAGGACTTTTGTACATATGGATTCATGCATGCACATACATACATGCATACATACATACATACATACATACATACATACGTACGTACGTACATACATACATACATACATACATGCATGCATGCATGAATACGCACATATATGCACAGATACATACGTACAAACATGAATACATACATATGCACGTACTTACGTGCATACATATATAACCAAATATAGTTGAAATAAAAAAGATAATGGTGACAGGATATCAATTAACAATAATCTTTTTTAACACCTTAAATTTCTTTCCTTTATCAGTGGCTCCTAGCACAGCTTTTGTAAAGCCAGATCTACTGCAGAAGCTCGTGCCTCACTCATCAGATGACTCACATCCTCAATGAACTTGGAGAAAATAATGTTATTGTTCTGGACATCAACGAAAGCTTTCAACTGTATATGATACGCGACTCTCCCGGCAAAACTGTGCAGCTATGGGTTCTATAATCTCTTATTTCTTTTTTTGCCGGTGACTTACGTGTTATTGTGCTCACTCTCCTCATGTACCCTAATAATCTACTTGCCTTCACATCTAGCAACGTCCACTCCTACGCAGATGATATCACTCGTCATTGCCCCTAATCTTTCGCACCCAAGTGACAGCCATATGCACACTAGACACTTCAGGCAAATCTGTATAAACTTCTAGACCAATCTTCTGACATAGTGTCAACGTTCCAGTTGATCAAATGCAAATGTGCTAGTTGTCATTGTGGTCAGTTTTCATGACGACAATCGAAGTGATGTGTTTCCAGACTCGTAGAAAGCAACTAGCTGAAATATAGAAAGCAACTAGCTGAAATATCGAAAGACAACTGTGCGATAATATGCTATAGTATCTAGAAGAAATGTCGATAAAGTTCAATGGCTATAGTTCTAAAGAGGATACTGTCGCACAAATCGATAAGGGGTCTTTTGGCAATGAAACAACAGTTTGATAGTAAAAATGTGTATGCATTTAGAATAAATGGTTAGCTGACTATAGTCTCCCTCATTTTCATACATTGAATAAAAACTTTTTTGTCTAATCGAAGCATTGGCAAGAGCAGCTATTTTTGACCTATACTATTAACTTTGGCTCGTTAAAGTCTCATAGACACTTCTTTATGTTCATCAATGATCTTCTCATTGTTGTCTATAACAACACACTCATATGCAGATGGCGCCATCTCTCACTCTTCCCTAGCTTCTGTACACAAGCCCTGTTTATACGTAGCCAAAATACCTCACGAGAAACTAATAGCGATTTAAGGACAGAAATATTAAAAGAATTCTCCAATGAAGACGTGATAACCTAGTTTATTTCAAACACAATGGCACAGTCACAGCATATATTAATGAAACTGCCTTATACTCCAGCCTATTCGGTCAGGAACTCAAACTTACGTAATCATTACAAATGCAAGGCTTCAAAATCTCTGATGATCTCTCATCCACTTATATAACATTGACGAAAATCCCCAAACGAGAATTTCCCTTTAGAACCAAGAAATACTTCAGTTTTTATCTCTTAATAACCATCTACAAAGCTTTTGCAGAATTCACACTGGAATATTGCAGCTACACATGTATAAAAATAAAACCCGTTTATTGACTACATTCAAAAGATGGCCATTCCACTTCCTATCAAAGATGCACTTTCCAACATAAGTCAAACAAGCTCACTGACGCAACGTTTCTTCCCTACAAAGATCTATCATAACCGCACACACTCCGAATTATGGCTATCTCGACACACCAGTCTTCCTTGCTTAGAACATACTTATAAGTGCAATCTTTACTGTTTATATCAATCATACTGAGAGTCTAGCTAATCATCATCAGCAACAATCTCGCCAGTCTGCGAGGGCTTGCAGAGGTAATGAGCAATGCCTCTTTGCCGCTCACTACCATATAAAAAGATAGATATACGAAAAAAGTAGACATAAATATTGAGATATACAGAGGTGGAGAGCTAGGTAGTAAAGTAAATAAACTAACAGACCAACAAAGAAGAAAAAAAGAGGGGTGTCAGAGACAAGAATATTGAGCGGCAAAGTAAGACAAGGCGAGGTAAAGTAAACGAGAGAGAGAGAGAGAGAGAGAGAGAGATAGAGAGAGAAGGAGAAAGAGAGTGAGACTGGTAGAACGACATGATATCGTCGAGATAGATATATCCAAAGGTTCTATCGATCAACATGCAAGTTTCCAATAAATCTAGCGCACATTTTTCTGAATTTAAAAGATATCACAGAACACACGAATATCAGATTTTTCTATAGTCTGGTCATGAATTGTAAGTTTTAATTAGATCTGACAGGTAGAAAAAGGGAGCGATTCACACCACACACAAGTAAATATATATGTGCATGTGTAAGTGTATTTATATAACTGTTTATGTATATATATATATTTATATGTATGTATGTATGTATGTATATAGATACATATATATATATATATATATATATATATATATATATACACACACACATAAATACACCCCCCCCCATATATATATATATATATAGTTATGCATGTACATACACATGTACAGACATACACGCTCTCTCACATACAGTATGGAGTGAGGGAGAATAGAAGACAGAAAGACAACAGAGTGTGAGGGTAAAATAGACAAAGATTAATGGAAAAAGTTAACAGAAAACGGAGAGAGAGAGAGAGAGAGAGAGAGAGAGAGAGAGAGAGAGAGAGAGAGAGAGAGAGAGAGAGAGAGAGATGATGATATGATTCAAAATGCTGACACTAAACGAAATCGATTCAAAGTGTTTTGTAAAGTTAACAGTATAGAGGGTGCGATGTAGCATGACCTGGTTGTAGTGCGATTAACGTAATGCAAGGCTTGGTTTGGTATAAGCTATACCAAAACTATGTATAACATGATGAGCTATATAAGTTGTGGTACGGCATGGTATACAGTGGTATCGTATGACACAATGTTACGTGTTATAATGTGATTAGCCATAAGTTAGACTTGACTGAGAAGACTTATGATGGAAAATATTCCGACTGAGAACATTTCGACTATTTTTCTTCTGTGTGGTTGATAAGCACGTTTTGCAACGACTTGGTTTCGGGTTCAGTTCAACTGCGCGGCACCTTTGGCAATACTTTCTGTGTGAATTTGGTGGACGGAAACTGCGTGGAAGCTCGTACTATCTATCTATCTATCTATCTATCTATCTATCTATCTATCTATCTATCTATCTATCTATCTGTCAGTGCGTGCGCGCGCGTGTGTGTTTGTGTATTTATGTCACCGTAAATTAGCGGGTCGGCAAAAGAAACTGATTGAATAAGTACCAAACTTAAAAGAAGTAAGAGCTGGGAATGATTTGTTCGACTAAACACTTCATGGCGGTACTCCAGCATGGTCACAGTCCAATGACTAAAGCAAGTAAAAGATGAAAGGTAGTGTATGATACATTTCCCAAGGCGCACTGCCTTTCTTTTAATTTTTAAGACGATAAAATCTGATTTAATATAGTTTTGCTTACTATTTCTAAAATGTGGAGCAGTATTAAAGAGGTTCTCTCATTGACATCGTGCAATATACGATTTAAAATTTGATAAAATGAAGGTTTTTGTCGTGGAGTAGAGTCTGGTGTAATCAGATATGATAGTTTAGAATTGTATAATGCGATGGTGTATCACTGGTGTCGCATGGTGTGTCATGGTCCGATAAGCTGTGATTTGATATTGAGTACAATAATGGGCTACAATGTGGCAATATGCGATATGATGTATACAATATGGTGTAGTGAGGTATTACAGGATCTGGTTTACTACGGTATAATGTGGTTAGATAATGTATGTTGTAACGTGCTCTGATGTGTTATGAGATCGTGTGGTACGATGAGTGAAAGTGTATTGGCTTATGTTGCATTTTCGTATGATGCCGAGTGATATAATGCAGTAGTGATTCTCAAATATTTTGATATCACGGTGTACTGGAGATTAAGATAACAAAAAAACAAAACAAAAAAAGCATAGAAAGTTAAACGACATTGTTTCAAAGTTAAACACAAGAAAAACAAAATACAAAGAAAACTATTGTATAATTTTATAATAAATAAACAAAAGATTAAAAATGTGAATACTATGCGTCTTTTTCTGCTTAATTCCTAAATATCAAATTTATATACTTATACCCATCTCATCGTGAGGAGATGATTATCTCCCTTGAATTAACTGCTGTCACTAGAGGGAACCTTGTGTATTGCTTATCTTGTTTATTAATCATGATTAAATCATGAATTACATGTTTTTCAAGCCGTTCAAGCATTCATATACATTTTCCAATGCCTCTAGTTTTAAAAATACACAACGCATCTAAATACTTGGAAATCACTAAGAGATAGAGTAATGGAATGAGATATGATGATGGTATCCGATTTGAAATGTGATATGGCGTGAAGTAGTATGGTGTGATATGTTCTGATATACACTGTTAGATTGTGATATTTGTTGAGCTTCAGAGCAACTCCGATCGATCAAACTTATGATCAAAGGCACCCCAATGATGATTATACCGTCATTTCAGAGATGTGCTAAGGTTTGATTTCATGTGGTGTCAAAAATGTGAGGTAGGGTGGGGGTAATTTTATATTGTACAATGAGATATGATCTAATAAAATGTGGGGTAAATGGTATGTGATACAGGATTATGTTATACTGTCTTGTAGAATTTTGTAGCTTATGGTATGAAATGATGTGATGTGATTAGATTGTGACATTGGTACGGAAGGTTTTAGTGTAATATGTGGCGAATTATAAGGCGGTGAGCTGGTAGCATCGCTAGTACGCTGGGCAAAATGCTTAGCATTCATTTCGTCTATTTTTACGTGCTGAGTTCAAATTCTACCGAGGTCGACTTTGCCTTTCATTCTATCGTGATCGATGTAATCGGGCACTGGAGTCGATGTAATTGATTTACTCCCTCACTGGAAATTTCTGGTCAAAATTTGAAACTAATATATGATTAATTAGGTGATGTTGTTAAGTTCCAAACCGACTCTACCTAAATAAACACATGAACAAAGGCGTTCCAACTATGACCAACCCGTCTTTCGAGCTATACACGCATTTCTTCTCTTCGTTGAAGACGGTAAGCTTTAATTTTAGAGAGATTTTCAGGAGCTTTTCCCAGTAGATCGAGTGACAACAAATAATCTACTTCATTGGTTTGTGATGTCATATTGTATTATGCTGAGTTGTATTATGATAAATCGTAGGTTAGTGTACGGTTGTTCTGACATATTGTGGTGATATAGTGTAATATGGTGCTATGTGATATAGTATAAAATGTAATGGTTTCAATGTCGCATTGCGATGAGTAGTTTAGTTGGATCAGGTGCGCCGTTGTTTGGAATGAAATAATTGTAAATTTGTATGGTGTAGATGGCCATGTTTCTGTGATAAGAATGTTCGTTCCTCTCTCTCATTCTCTTTCTCTCTTCCTCTTGTCCTTCATCCTTTCATTTGCCAAGACAATAAAAGTCCACTACAACAACAAAACCTTTATGTGCTTACATTGAACTACATTCATCAAGAGATTTTAGCTTCAATTTTGATGAAATGCACACACACACACACACACACACACACACACACACACACACACATCTATGTTCATCTATAAATACACCTTGTATGCATAAATGTGTGCATGTGTGAATATGTGCGCGTGTAAATAAATATACGAGGGGATACCCCAAAGTAACCGGAAATGTTCTCTGTGGAACAAGCCCATTGTTGTTC
>NC_068981.1:41929840-41937530 GCF_001194135.2 Octopus bimaculoides
ATATATATATATATATATATATATATATAATAAAGCTTATTTACCAACATAAAATGGAAGTCCTGATCAGGACCAGTGTTGCTGTTATTTAGTCCCAGGAAAAATACCATCGCACTAAGTGCTGGCTATCGACGCATTAACTACGTCCTTATATTTTCGAACAAGGGGGTTAGTGTCCCCACTCAGGTCTAAGCAATATCTGCGTACAATGGTTTCTGGGTTATTTGTCTTCATCATCACAGCATAATCGCTTGGCTAGAGACTGCGCCACTAGTTCTAGTTCAAAATATATACTTTTAAAAGTGACACACATCACTGATCTCATAAATAGAGGAATTATTAGTTCTAAATCTCTGAACTAGAAACATGCAACAACAGTAAGATAGAGTAAAGCTTATTTACCAAATTTATGTTGCCAACTTTGCCAACTTATATTGGTAAAACATTGCACTCGGCTGCCTATATCAATATATATATATATATATATACACATATATATATATAGGTAAACAATGAAAAAATGCTTGCGTTCTTGCCGGTGTCTCCAGAGTGGAAGCAATATTATCGATAATGGCCCTCTCGCTGATAACTGAAGAGAAGTTGGTGGCCTTCTGTGTTTTCTGTTCTTCTGTGTATTTAGTATATATTCGTATGCTTATTTACTACACGTGCTTTTGAATTATATATATATCTGCCTTTTTGTAAGTCATCAGATGAAGTGCACACACAAACACGCACTCATATGCACGCATAATTCTTAAACGCACTTTTTCTAATGTTAAGCCTGACGCCATTGCAAGAAACAAGCACACTGTCGAAAAACCCTCATGTTTTAGCGAAGGATGACAAGCTCTTTATTCATAAACACCGAAATCAGGCTACACAGTGTGGGACTAAAAACGCAGTTTCAGTGCCAGATCATAATCTCGCAGTTAATATTAGTAGTGATGCATCACTTCTTGTCAATGTAGTTAAGAGGGCATCGATGCTTCTGAGTGGTGGGGTGAGTCCTGTGATCTTTCAGAAAGAGAGAACGAGAATCCATACTTGTTATATTGAATACATGTGTCCTCATAAAAACTTAGGAGCAGGTGCTTGAGAAATTTATATGGAGTGAGTGACTGTAAATGTATTCAAGAAACAGATATTCTATCGTCTGAGATTCAAGATGTAGCAACATCACAGAACAAACGCAACCGAAGGAATGGTATCCTCATGCACCAAAAGGCCAATTATAGAAAGAGGGCTGTAATATTACTGGTGGTGACCAAGTATAGGCAGAGCCCATGGACTGGAACTAGTGAAAGATAAAGAATATATCTACGAATAGATAAAAGAATAATTAGTACACAGATACACACACACACACACACACATCTATACACTCTTTTCTCCTACACCTCTTATCCTACACTTGCATAACTTCACACATCTCTAGCTAGGCACCTGCACTCAACATCGCTCATCTTTTCATATGCCTATCTACCTACATGGATGCATACATGCAACACTACAAACTCGCCTTGTCAGTTTATAGAATTATCGTAGAAATCATGTTTTCCTAAACGGTAAAAGTAAAAATTATAAATAATAAGGGTGGTTTGTTCGCAATTTTACAACCGAAAGGCAGAAATATATACGTCATTAATGTGACTGAGGGCTCCAGTCAGCACCAGTATTGCTAAAAATGAGAGTTAAAACACCTTATCTTAATGACTGACAAGGGGTGCAAGCTTCTCCAGCACTTAGGCATAGCCAGATCACAGCAATTTCGCATTCATATTAATGCTCGTCAGTTACTCTTACCCAGCGCCTTGGGTTAAAGTCAACTAGCCTTGTCAGTTTATATATATATATATATATATGGATATATATACCACACCATAAAATATAGAGTGTTCTTATTCGGATATATAATACATTGACAATCAAATATATAAATTACACACACACACACACACACACACACACACACACACACACACACACACACACACACACACACACACATATTATTAGTTAATAAATTGAATGGTATACACTCATACATACTGATATATGAACATATACACACATAAAAAAAAAATAGGCACGCATAGGCAACTTATTTCTGTTTACTATATCTCATTTTTTCTCCAGTGTTACTTTTCCCACCTCTCTCTCTTTCTCTCTCTCTCTCTGTCTTCCTTATTTTCAAATTTTCAGATTCCTGTCTGTACATAACAAATAAGTACACTTTGAATACATTCACTAACATATCAGGAGACAGAGTGATAAAAAGAATAAAAAAAGAGAAGTGATACTAGGGTTAAAATAGTAAGAAAGAGAGTACAGATCTCTTTTGTGAAGTTGTTAAAGAATATAAAGATATGCTGACATTAGTCTCGTATCATCTATGCATTTATATACGCATTTGAGCACATATCTACCTGCAGTCTTTGTCTCTCTATCTATCTCTCACGCGCACAGACAAAAAAGGTATTTTCCTCGGGGAGTCTGGAGATGGCAGTAATTTCGATTTGATTCTTTTTCTTTTATCTTATCGAGATTGCTGGACTCATGTAAACTTCACTTAGACAATATAGTCGGCGAAAACGGTAGGACGTAGAAAAAGCTTCAGGCGAGCCAAGTTTTGTGCAGATCACGTGTATCAATGGAAAATTTGCCAAAGTCGACGTTTTATTTTTCATCTCTTTTGGTTCGAGACAACCTGTAAAACATTATTCCGATCTCGACCAACAATGGCGATGGATCGGGAGAATCAGTAAAGCGCTAGACTTCGTATATTGAAATGCTTTGTTACACTTATTTCTCGTTTTGTATTCAAAATCCCCCGAAGGTTCATGGATCGATAAAATATAGCTTCTGTTTAGTCAGCTAATATGCTACCGATATAATAGTAGGTGAGCGTTCTTATCCAGTTAATGGTTTTGGAATCAGACACAGAGAGGCGTGTACAGCTGAGAAAGTTCATTTTTCATACTTAATTGGCAGTAGAGCTCTGAGTTTTAAGGACATATAATTTGTACTGAATGCTTTTTACGGACGGGTTTTATGACAGATTTTTTTCGAACAACTGAGATGAACATGTGTGATTCTGTTTGGTTTGAGTTGCATTGACTGAGTAGGCTACGTGATGCATCCAAATAGGATAGAAATGAGTATTTATTTAGACTTTGTGCAGCGGTGTCTCTATCTCTTCCTTCAGTATCCAGCTTGTTTGAGTTGCTCAGTTACTTATGATAGGAATGTATCCTGAACATACCAGCTTGTAATATTAAGATAATTGCATGATGTTTATTTATATGAGACAAAGAGAGAGAAGGTAATTTACGCGCGCACACACACCCACACACACACACACAAACACATACGCACACACATGACAAATAAAGAAAATATAATTTTATTCTTACATACATTTAACTTATTTTCTGAGAAAACATGCTTTTACCTTTGAAAATATACTCTGCTAATTTACATAATTACTTGAAAAGAATTATTTTTCTATTCAACTTTTCTAATGTTCATTGCAATACTTGTTGGTATACAATATTGTCATCCTTTCTAAGGCAGCCTGCTGGCAGAATCGTTAGCACGTTAGTAAAATCGTTAGCAGAATGTTTAGTGGCAGTTCACCCGTTTTTACGTTCTGAGTTCAAATTCCGCTGAGGTCGACTTGCCTTTCATCCTTTCGAGATCGATAAAATAAGTACCAGTTGAGCACTAGGGTCGATACCGTCTACTTACCCCTTCTCCCGAACTCGCTGGCCTTGTGTCAAAATTTGAAACCAATATTCTAAGCTTGTCTGTCAGAAGCTCAAAAGAACAAGTCTCTATTGTTTTCAACTCTGGAAAAAGCCACAAACTATTAACAATGGGAAAAACAATGTTTTCATTATATCAGGTCTGTTCTTACTTTTATTGAGGTCTTCACTGGTACATTCCACCAGTACTCCTTTTTATCATGAGTGGCTACGACTTCTAGCTACCATATTGTGAGTTCTTATTTCTTTGTCCTCGGGATTATCTTTGTCCTCGGGATTAGTCTAGTTTATAGTTTTCCTCCTTTTCACAACCATACAACAACATTTGTCCTGACCAAACTCCAACTCTAAATCCTTTGAGAATGCTGTAACTAGGTCAAGGCTCTTTTTTATGGATTTCATTATAGAGTGGCCTAGCTACAACGTCATGTCTCATTGGTAGATAATACCGTAATGCCATTTTCGGAGAACTGCTTATGATGTAGGTGATATCTTCAGTGTGAAGTCCTCAAAGACTGCATCGGTTGTCACACTTTACGGCTTTACCTGCGTCTCTATCCCTTTTGTGCAACAAGCACTTGGTTGATATTTCCTGTTCCTAGATTGCAAACGCATACCCTTCAAATTGGGAGGTAGTAATCCGGCTATTGGTCCATGATAAACTGCTTTGATGATCGATGTTACTATCATCACGGAGCTTTCTAGTAACATGCCCAAAGATAGTCTTTTGCTCATATAGGCTCATTCTTTCATCTGATGAAAAGTCACGGTAGAGTCGTGCGACTTCTTTGGGCATGTATTCTAGGTTATCAGACAAAGAGTGTTGTTCAAGGAGCTTCCTTCCATGTCTTATGATGTTATCAGTCTCATGTATGCAAACTTAGTCAAGGGATGCACTTTGACACTTGGAGGTTAAAAAATATTGCCGAAGGGATATGATGCGACATTCAAAGGCATTTTGGATCGATGTTAAGCCTCTGTCGCATTGTTTTCGTTTAAGGTAGAGGCGGTCTACATCACTGTTTATGTGGAAAGTATGTGTGCTTGTTAGTATTTTTCGGGTTTTCACATCAATTACTCGGATCTCATCAAGCGTCCAATGAAGCAGCCCAAATGTTGGTATAAGTACTGGCACTGCAAACATATTGCTGGTCACTGTTTTATTGAATGCAGAGAGTTCTGAGGTCCAAATTTTCTTTATTCGACTATAATATTCTTTAGTGACACGTGTTTCATTACAAGTGCCATTGTAAGATATATTTTTGTCCACTCCTAGATACCTGTAACATTCCTCGTCAGGTATAGGGGTAACAGTCAAATCATTGATGGAGATGTTACTAGTCTAGTTTATAGTTTTCCTCCTTTTCACAACCATATAACAACATTTATCGCGACCAAACTCCAACCCTACATCCTTTGAGAATGTTGTAACTAGGTCAAGGCCCTTTTTCATCTCATGCATATTCTTTGCATAAAGTTTTAAGTCCTCCACAAAGAAACAGTGTGTAGTTTTGATATTTCTGTTTCCTTGTGAACCAGTCAGATGTCCTTCAGTCTTCCTTAGGGATTTATAAAAAGGATAAACAACATTACAGAGAGGCTGTCCCCTTGAAATATGCCTTTGCGATACTGTATTCTATCGGTGATAATACAGTCACTCAGCGTTTAATTTTAAGATGGTGGCCCACGATGAAGTCAGGTCAGTTATGGCTTTGACTATTCTCACTGAAACTTTAGCAAGTTGAAGGGCTTCTAGCATCCATGAGTAGGGAACAGAGTCAAAAGTTTCCTTGTAGTCTAGTCTCCTATGCTCTAGCACATCTGACATCACACTTTTGTTTATCAACAATTGTTCGGCACATACCCAGACTCCATTCTTCCTAGTTGCTTGTTCTGTTGTGATAATGTTATTGGTTTCACAATGGTCCCGGAGGAAGAAGTTCAATCATACTGTATATATTTTATACATTAAGTTCTAGCATGCAATTGACTGGTAGATTTTGCCATGTGGATGGTTCTGCATTTGGGGATCAATTTTGTCTCTGCCAGAGCAAACCAGCGTGGTATGCTACTGTTCCCAATAAAAGCTTGCTGGTACAGATTGATAAGATATGATCGGTAGAATGTTAGCTTGTTGTACCAATATCCAACAATCAAGTCTCTTCTAGGTACTTTTCCATCCTGGAGTTGCTGGATGACAGTTCCAAGATTTTCACCATCAATGTTGTATGTCTTGGATGTAACTCAGGAGCAATAACTTTTTCAGATTCCTTCCAGCCACAGAGCATCTTGATTAAATTCCTTTTCTTCACTTCAGATTTTCCCCCAGAGGAGTCTATGTCTTCTCGTGAAGGTGCTTCCGTGATGTTTGCTGCTCCTCCTCTCATGTCTCTGTATACCGCTGCCTGGTTGCAGTTAAATCTTTTGTTTATTGTTCTTCTCTCGGTTATTCTCTTCTGATGTCGGAGTTTTTCATTAACAGTTTTTAGCTCCTACTTGTTCATTTTATATTTGCATGTGAATGTGCGTGAGCTGTGTGTGTGTATGTGCCTGTGTGTCTGTGTACCTATATGTCTGTATGTTTGTGTGAGCACGCGCGCACATGCTTGCGTGTTCCTGTGTTTGATCGTGATTGCATGTGTGCATGCATGAGTCAGTGAGCATATCAAAGTATTTTTGTGTGTGTACATGCGCGTACATGAGAGTATACGCGATATGATTTGCATGTGTGCATATGCGTGTGTATGTAAGTATGTGAACATATTTGTGTGTGTAAATGTGCATATCTGTGTGCGCGTGTGAAACTCCATCAGCGATATTTAAATTAGGGATTGTCATTTATTTTATCAGTAATGCTAACGTTACTGTTCGTGCCATCAAATGAATTCACAGCCTCATTTTTATCGCCCAGCCTTTGTCATAGTCTCTACATTTCCACTGCTACATTCCTGCCTTACATATAAAACTGTCCCGTTTTTTTTCTTTCACATAAGTGAAACAAATGAACGGGCAGTGGATTGATTCTAAGTCACACGTTCTCTCTATTTAGTCATACCCAATTCCCTTTCTTACACACACACATACACACACAAATATTTGTCATCGTCGCTGTCGAAATTGATGTTTTGATAGTCTGTTTATCTAAAGCAGACCAGACAGAGGTAATTCACTGTCTGTAACACAACAAATGTTTGTGCGTGTGTGAATCTGGACATGTGTATCTTTATATACACGTGTCTGATTATATAATCATCAGAATTCAAGTGGTTCTATCTATCTATCTATCTATCTATCTATCTATCTATCTATCTATCTATCTATCTATCTATCTATGTGGTCTGTCTGTCTGTCCGTCCGTCCGTCCGTCCGTCCGTCCGTCCGTCCGTCCGTCCGTCCGTCCGTCCGTCCGTCCGTCTGTCTGTCTGTCTGTCTGTCTGTCTGTCTATCTATCTATCTATCTATCTATCTATCTATCTATCTATCTATCAATCAATCTACCAATCTATTTAGCTATCTATCAATCTATTTAGCTATCTATCAATCTATCCATAGATACATACACACATATACACACATGCACACACATAAATACACACTTGAATCTTGAATATGTTTAATCAAGACGCGCATACATAAAGAAATGTTGCTGCATGCACATTGATAGGTATATTAATAAACATGCCTTACTGCATGAATGCATATGCATATGTGATTGTATATATATATATATATATATAGGGTCAGGAGTGGCTGTGTGGTAAGCAGCTTGCTTACCAACTACATGGTTCCGGCTTCAGTCCAACTGCGTGGCACCTTGGGCAAGTGCCTTTTACTGTAGCCTCGGACCGACCAAAGCCATGTGAATGGATTTGGGAGATGGAAATTGAAAGAAGCCCGTCGTATATATATATATATATATATAT
>NC_068981.1:41938401-41940286 GCF_001194135.2 Octopus bimaculoides
AATTTAATTTATCAAAATTAAAATTAAGTTGAATTTCACAATATATAATATATAAATATATAATTTAGAGAAAAAACCCCACAATTCTTGAATTCATCCATGAAAATCCACAGTCACATATAGAAAAAATTAATTAGTAAATACACTAAAAAGACCTATAATAAAAATACAAAGTAATAACTATTAAAATAATAAAACGACTATACGTGTTTCATAACCACATTTTCAAATAGAAAATTAAATAAAAATCAAATCGATTCAAATCGATTCAAAATAAACCGATCGAAAATCGACTCTATTCAAAAATATAGCTAATCTTCGGGTCAAAATACAATAATAATCATAATAAAATGAATGTGTATATATTAACTAACAATAAATAAGAAATGAATTTATATAAAAATACTTATTTTACCAATAAATAAAAGAAAAACATTTAACAGTATTACTGGAAATAAATGTAATACTTATCTTATCGAAGCTTTAGTTTAAACTAAAATTTTAAACGTTATACTATTAATTTAATTTAAGATTATTAGAATTAAGTATGTATATATATATATATATCGATAAACTTGGAAATGGATGCGTGGCTTTCAATCGTATAACAATATAAATAATATATATATAAGCATATATACATACATACATATGTGTACATACTGACACACACACACACACACACACACATATATATATTTGCATATATGAGTACTGGACGTCACAAAACGTAAACAACATGAAATACGAAAACATACTTTTTTTACGAACAATGAGAGAAACAAATGGAAAACAAGACAAGTAACATAAAGAACGACCCTTCATCAGTTGTTGACTGTTTATGCACTCCACATTTCGAGCAATTCACAACAATATGTGCCTTCGAGAAAACAGTTGCACACGCAAACCAAATTATAATTTGGGATTTTGCGAAGGGTCAAAGTTGGTAACAAAAACAGGACAGTGAAACAAATAGTGAAGGCTGCTAAGCTAGATGGGGTAAGGTGGCGAACGCTGTGGGACATTCCTTAGCAGGAGAAAATATAGGAGAGGAGACAGACGAGAATACGTCTGGTCTTTGCAGCAGACCGGAAGAAAAGAAAGATGAACATGTGTAAAAAAAGATGGACGATGGTCTCGTGTGACCAACGAGAGAGTAAAGGAGGAAGAGGGAGAGAAAGAGAGAGAGATAGATAGATAGATAGAGAGAGAGAGAGAGAGAGAGAGAGAGAGAAAGAGAGAGAGGCAGATAGAAAAAGGTGAAGGGGAGAAAAAGAATTAGAGAAAGGATGAGAGGGAAAAACGAAAGGGAGAGAAAGGGAGAAAAATGAATTAGAGAAAGGAAGTTTTCTCTCTCTCTTTCTCCTTTCGTTTTTCTCTCTCTTCCTTTCACGAATTATTTTTCTCCCCTTCACCGTTTTCTCTCTCTCTCTCCTTCCCTCTTCCTTCTTTACTCTCTCGTTGCTCACACGTGACCATCGTCCATCTTTTTTTCCACACGTGTTCACCTTTCTTTTCCTCTGGTCTGTTGCACAGACCAGACTATTCTTGTCTCTCTCCTCTCTTATCTTTTCTCCTGTCAAAGAATGTTCCTCAGCCATCACTATTTGTTTCACTGTCTTGCTTTTGTCACCAATTTTGACCCTCTGCAAAATCCCAAATTTTAATTTGGTTTGCGGGAACAACTATTTTCTCGAAAGCACATATTGTCGTGAATTGCTCGAAATGTGGAGTAGATAAACAGCCGACAACTGATGAAGGGTCGTACTTTATGTTACTTGTCTTGTTTTCCATTTTTTTCTCTCGCTGTTCGGAAAAAATTTTTGTCTTCGTATTTCAGATTTCATGTTTTCGTGTTTTGTTACGTCCTGTACCCATATATACT
>NC_068981.1:41941014-41948628 GCF_001194135.2 Octopus bimaculoides
CTCATAAACATTACAACAACTAGCAGTACCGATATGCTGTTACGCTGTTACCTCTATCTCTCTCTCTCTCTCTCTCTCTCTCTCTCTCTCTCTCTCACTACTACTACTACTACTACTACTACTACTACTACTACAACAATGTGTTCTATTATTTCGAAGAAGTAAACTGCATGCTCTTTCTACCCAAGCTCACTTCACACTGAACCCTTTTTCCCTTTTTGTTATTCGTACAAAACTACTCTGTCCAGCCATTCTGGAAATTTCACCATTAAATTTCTCATATTTTTCACAGAAATTGACATGCAGAAGTTCGAACCCCAGCTGAACCTGATTTACTTTTTATGCATCTAGATTCAACAAAGTCATTATCAGTCAAATTATCAGTCATAGTATTAGACAATGAAACAATGGTTAGTATTTGACGGCTAGAAGGCGGCGATCTGGCTCGCCGGGTAAAATGCTTAGTGGCATTACGTCCGTCTTTACGTTCTGAGTTCAAATTCCGCCGAGGTCGGTTTTGTCTTTCATCCTTTAGGCAGCGATAAAATAAGTACCAATTGAGCACCGAAGTCGATGTAATCGACTAACTCTCTTCCCCGAAATTACTGACTTTGTGCCAATATTTGAAAGGGATGAGCATTCTTTTATTGAATTGGACTTCGTATATTTTGAAACTTATATGTTTGAGTCTGAATTTGCAAGTGAACAAAAGTCAGCACTAAATGCAGACGTACAGTTAGGCGCCCTACACTTTCAGATCTGTGAACTTGTCTTCCGTTGTTCTTGTTGTCATTGTTTTGCCCCAGGTCAGCTTTGAGTAGACTTCTGATGCAAAGTATTCCAGCCATAACCATCCTATGAGTTTTTTATGTGCGTGTAGAACATCATTGTCTAGTGTTACTTTCCTTTCTGAAGATGGCAGGAAGTGATTTGAGGGATATTTGGCTGATGATTGTGGAAATGCATGTTATAATGATTAGGTTATTGGACTCCAGCTCATAAAATCGTTGTCTCGATTTCTAGACCGAGTGAAACCTCTCCACAAATCCAATTGCTTAGCTGAAATGAGTACCAACTGAGTGCTAGTCCAGGCTTCTCTCTTCCTCCAGTTGTCACATCTTCGATATTTCGCTAGCTCAGGGTGGAAGAGCCAAGGTAGTTTCTACGTCTGAGAGTGACTACATAGGCACTGAAGGGAATTAGCGAAAGCATGGTAGTAACTCCCAAATCATGCTCTCTTGAGAGTAATGGCTGTAATTAGTTATTTGACTGATAATTAAAATAGGACTGGCTGAGTAACCAGCATCATGTCACATTCGATTTAATATTATGCTTTCTTTTCTTACATTGGAACTAGATAACATTATTGTAAGGATGCAATGCATTTCATTCAGTAGACTCCAGAACATGAATGATACTGATTTCATCGATTCCAGAGACATGAAACGAAAATTTGACCAAATGAAGAACTTAATTCATAAAATAAAAGAAAAGGAAAATAAAAATAAATAATGCTTTATTTTCACTTAGTTTGACGTTTTACTGCATTTACTATTATACTCCTTCACTAAATATGAAGACGGTCATCGGCACGGAAATTGAACTTTCAATAATTAAGAGGCAAACGTGCTAACCGTTATACCTATGAAAAAAAAAAAATACTAATATTGATTTTTTTTTACATTGGCATAAGACCACAAATATTTGAGAACACAGTTGATTAAATCAGTTTAACTGGTACATGTTTTATAGACCACTGAAAGATGAAAGGTAAAGCCGATTCCTATGGGATTTGAACTGAAAGCATTTAGTCCAGCCCTCTGTCGGTTTCCGCCTCACCATAATTTTCATTATTTTTACCATTATTATGTAGGCATTGATTTCTAACAGTGCAACACACAGGAACTCTATTAGGCTGATCTGAGCACTCGACTGTACTTAGTCGATCCCGACGACATATTTCAAGAATTCAGACGTAAAAGAGCATAAGCAAATACCACAAGGCTTTTTTCCTGCCACATTACCAATTCTGAAACTCATTGTCCTCTAATCATTTCATATTAATTCTTAACATGTACACATGACTTCTCCTTTTTTGAGAGCTGACTTAGTCGATTAAGATCGGCTCCTTTTTAGATTGGTACTTTATGTTATGGATCCTAGAAAAATAAAAAGCAAAGCTGACTTTAGCAGGATTTGAACATAAAGAGATATAATTAAACACAACAAGGTCTTTTGCATGACATTGTCATTTCCGCCAATTTACTTCCCGTCGTAATACTTAGATTACTTAGAGTAACACGAAATCTATTGGACTTTTGCCCATTCAAATAGAAAATATTATTATTTATTAATCATCTAAAACGTTAAAATGTCAGTTGTAAATTGCTAAGTTGGTAATAATTACACACTCGAAGATGATAGTGAACTGGTAGAATCAGTTTAGTTAAGTGTCCTTTACATTCCGAGTTCAAATTCCGTCCTGGTCAACTTTGCCTTTCATTCGTCAAGTACTGGTTGATTTAATCGGCTGTTTTCTCTTCCAAATTATTTCTCAGTACCAATCTTAGAAATCAATAATTACACATAGAATAAAGTAGTGAGTTGGTAAAAACTGCAACGCAACGGATAGAATACATAAGTGAATCTACTTTCCTTCATGTTTTGAGGTGAAATCCTACCAAAGTCAAGCATTTGACCCTAGAAAATAAAAGAAAAAGGATTTTCACCCTTTCTTTCATGATCGATAATAGAAACTAGAAACATTCAAATTATACTGGTGCTAATCCAATAGACATTAGCTCCTCACTGAACGAACAAGAACTTGCAATGAAATGGAATAAAAATAAAGTGTATGCTTAGGTGCCAAAAGTGGTAATTCAGAGCATTCGACAAATCATCGATTCCTTTTCAGCATCAAACTAAGTGCTCCTCTCTACGATGATTCTATAGATGGAAATTGTGAGTCTCTTGATGTAGCTACGTCAAACTTAATACTCTTACAGCTTTCAGAAAATTTGCTAAAGGCAAGACTTCTCTTTCTGCCCTCACTATCCACAATGCGATACTTTAAGAAGTTGATAAATGTTTAGTCGGTGAGGAAAAGCCCCATCCTCAGTCCTTGCCAACGTATTCAATGTCATAGCCACCAGACATAGATAAATCTGCTTCTCAGTGGAAGACGAAGAGATGTTCTTTACGTTAGATTCAGACGACTTCAGGATAAGTCAAACTCGAGGTACTAGGAAACGGGTATAATTCTACAAATCAGTAATCCTTTGCAGCTTCTCTGTTAACCTTAGGCTGCTCTGACTGACGGCACTCACCTGTTTGTAGACATAAAATTCAAGGGTTAATGATAGAAATTTGTATCTGGGTAACAACATTCCAGGTGCGAAACACCGATCATCGGTTTACGTTTGATCTAGAACTAGAGGTCAGCTGTGGAAAGATGTGCCTAACAAAAGAAGACCGCAAGACCACCTACTTGATTTAGTTAATTCGTGATTCTGCAATAACACTGTTCTCCTCAAGTTTGGTCTGGATCATCTTGATTTCGAGCATCTGTGATATTATGATGGTGAGATTGTATATGTATTGGGTAATTGCTCTCGAGATTCTAACTTCAGTGGAACGTCCTTCAAAACATCCAACTTCTGCATGAAAGGTTTTGAGATGAAACGTAGGGAGGCAATGAAAGATCACTTTTTATGGACCAAGGACATAACACCAAAATGTTCTTTTTAGGTGGACATTTACATCGAGTATCTGAGTAGGCGCCGAAAAATGAAAAGATTTGATTCGATCTCTTCATTGAAACACACGCACTTCGGACGGTTGCTTTTTTTTTATTTATGTACGACACAACTGAGGGCTTTAGATCACTATAAATTCATCAGTAACCAACCAAAGTCATATTTACTCCAACCCTGCTTACAATATATTGCATGAGGTGAGAACCATCTCTTATCTATTCTGCAATACACTTTAGAAGTTTGTCTTAAAGTTTCCTATCAGTCTACCCCAATACCAAACAATTCAGTTAGCTGCTGCTGAAATGTCACATACATTGGCTTGGAATCGTATAGCGCACGTCAATTGCAGCCCATCAAACAATATCTTTGCTTTGTTGTTATGTTGTGCGTCTGTAAACCATCATAGTTTAATTTTTCGTGTTTAGCTTTGAACAAATAATCAAGGACCATTATTAAAGCTAGCAAGTTGGCTGTGATGTCTTTTATAACAGTCTTTTAGTCATTCAATAAACTCTACAAACTACCTCTCCAATATTTACATCTGCCATTTATTAAAATTTTCTATTTCGAATACCACCGTTTGTAATTAATAATCACTTCCTTAAATTTTCACTTTACTGGTTTGCTAACCGAAGAATCATAGACGGTTTATGATGGACAGGATTCTTTCAGATTCTAGCAAATGGATTACTGTCTAGATATTTTAGCTGTCTGTGTTGATCTCAACTTGTAGTCTGTGTAGTCAACTATAATAAAATGCTGACATTTTACACTCTCCTTATCCACAAACCTTATCTCCATATAACTTGGATGACACAATGCATTCTAGAATTCTTTCAATGCTTGTCAGATAGTTGGAAATATCTGAGCAAATTTGAAAGGCTGCTTTTAATCGACCTTCTCCTACTTTCACAATTCCAGTATTTCAGTGAACTTGATGTTCTTCAGAAGCTTTCAAGATATAGAAATAGGCTGGACGTACAGTCTATATCAAAGTATAAATAGCCACTAGCTGCAGAGCATCACTGTTATTGCTACTCACATCTAGGACCACTGATCAATCACATGGGCTACAATGATACTTATCATTTTGAGAGTGATGAGTTTGAAAATTTTATTGCCAATCACTCACTTCAGTTTGACAATACAAAGTGTGAATACTGTAATCGGTGAAGGCGATTACGCGCAGTCTAGAAACCTTCATCTTGCTTATTACTAACACCCGGGTCACGTGTATTCATACATTTCACTCCAGATATCGCTCTAGGTTAAAAACGAGAGATGACATCGAATCTTACAGTTTTTGTTGAAGCGTATTGTTAATTTTTTTAACGGATTCCAAAAGAGCCCATCCAGTGTTTTAGTAGTCAGGGAGTTTTTATATGGTCCCATTCCATTCCGAATCTTCTAATGTTTTATATAAACCCTAGTGTTGTTTTCAACAAGAAATTATATTTAGCAATTTGTTTTAGGTACGATTTCATGCTCTCCTAGTCTGTGTATTGTTTCTTTTGTCAGTAACGATAATGATGATGATGATGATGATGATGATGATGATGATGATGATGATGATGATGATGATGATGATGATGATGATGGTAATAAAAATTTTTATATTTAAAAATCATCATAGTGAGCTCAGTCATCATCGTGTGGACCATTATTACTACGAGAAACCACCATTACTATCCTCATAACTAGTGACATTCCAACAACGAAAACCGAACACTACAAAAATCACATCATCATCATTATCAATCACAACAGCAGCAATAGCAGCAACCCATCTGTTATTTGGTTCAGTCTTCTTCTGGTATCGGATGTTTGCCAGACATGACAGGAAGAGAACGAAATCTCTGGTAATACTAGTCTTTCCTTCATTGTAAAATATGTAGCACGAAGAGACGTACAACATCAACTAGCTGATGTAGACAGCAGAAGTAGAACCACTGTGTAATGGTCGAGTGCAAGGAGACTGAGTTTCATAACGTTCGGTGGACAATATTCCATTGATGAAAGAAGAGATGTAAGCAACAATAGCCATAACACTCCATACATCATACACCACTTTCATCAACTGCAACAACAACGACACCTACATATATTTAGTTTCAATAACAAAAACAACATAATCACATCGTATTTATTAGTCGAATTCTCCGCTTCCTCCTCCTCATCGGCGTTGTCAATGTAGTTGTCATCATCATCATCATCATCATCATCATCATCATCATCATCATCATCGTCATCATCATCATCTCCTCCGTTACTACCATCCACATCGCGATCATCATTGCTAATATTACCATGAAACCCATATTGACAACAACAACAACAGCAACATCACACATAAACGAATGAAATAGTCACTATGATTGCCAACCTACATTATTACGCAAACAGACAAAATTATATTTTGCAGAAATCAACACCACAATTATCAATATTGATCCGGTAGTACATACATCCAAGAAAATAATTATATCCCAGAAGGCAATATCAAAAACAAAACTGATATAACAACCCTGATAAAACTGTGGACAATTTAAAAAAAAGAAGAACAAAATGCTATCCCCCAATATAAATAAAATCCAGTGTGATGTAACTAAACAGAAAATATAAAGAAAACAAAAACAGACACAAGAAAAAAGAAAACAAACGAACATATAAAAGAAAACACACCAATATAATCACAAATGAACATAAAAAGCATCAAAGAAAGTAATTAGCAGTAGCAACAATGGTATTGACAGCCACAACACACAACAATTTCAAGTAGCATGTCAATACTTCAAAAGCAAGCAAATTTCCATATACAGATTCCCAGAGTGAGTTTTGGCTAAGGATTTCCTACACTTATGTCCAAGGAAAAGTGGATTCTTGCAACATGGAGAAAGGTTTTTGCCTAACGAGTGCTTACATTTTTGAATACAGTGAATTAAATCATGTGATCTTTCTTTTGTGTTTCTGCCTAATAGATTGCATGAGCCTATGATAAATAATGTTTTACAGATCTATATTTAATGTTTTATTTGAAACTGATTGATGTCAGTCCATATGTATATATATGTATATATATATATATATATATACACACACACACACACACACACATATATATATATATATATATATATACATTCCCCACCCACGATATTAGATGATTTTTGCACAACGAGATATAATTTTTCGGGTGGTATATGCACATAAAAAATATACTCACGCGATATCAATCAAAATATCCCGATGCAGATGATATCTTATGCAATGAAAACTGTGTACAACATTAACAAAAAATAGCGATATAGCGTTTCCTTAGCATCCAACTATAAGAAAAAGACTTACACATGGAGGAAAAATGGGATATGAATAATGAGATTTTCTAAAAATTGTGGGAAGATTCGGAGTTACATTCATGTTTTAGAAACGGAAGGCAAGAAATGAAAAGCAAGGCCATTTCACGGACCCACCATAAAATAACACTAAATTATAAGTGTTTGAACTAAAAAGCTCTGCTTATCAGTTAAGTATATTCGTAAAATTTTCGGCTCGGATATAACAGGAATTGATATGTTTTAATATCGGCACCAAAATATTCTTATTTACTCAAGGCACAAGGCACGAAATTTTTTTTGGGAGAGAGGGCAGTCGATTAGATCAACCCAGTACACAACTGGTACTTAATTTATCGACCCCGAAAGGATGAAAGGCAAAGTCGACCTCAGCGGAATTTGAACTCAGAACGTAAAGACAGACAAAATACCGCTAAGCATTTCGTCCGGCGTGCTAACGTTTCTTATTTCTTTATTGCCCACAAGGGGCTAAACATAGAAGGGACAAACAAGGACAGACAAAGGGA
>NC_068981.1:41948638-41958544 GCF_001194135.2 Octopus bimaculoides
CAACTGGTACTTAATTTATCGACCCCGAAAGGATGAAAGGCAAAGTCTACCTCGACGGAATTTGAACTCAGAACGTAACGGCAGACGAAATACCACTAAGCATTTCGCCCGGCGTGCTAACGTTTCTGCCAGCTCGCCGCCTTATAGGCACCAAAATATTCTTTTTTACTCTAGGCACAAGGCTCGAAATTTTGTGGGAGGGGGTCAGTCAATTAGATCGATCCCAATACGCAACTGGTACTTAATTTATCGACCCCGAAAGGATGAAAGCCAAAGTCGACCTTGGCGGAATTTGAACTCAGAACCTAACGGCAGACGAAATGTCGATAAGCTTTTTGCCCGGTGTGCTAACGTTTCTGCCAGCTCGCCGCCTTATAGGCACCAAAATATTGTTAAAACCTTGCTTTGTAGGTAGTGTTGATTTTGAGCATTGGTCATTTAACTCCCTTCGATTTTGACTCATGAATATACAATTGACAAATCAAACTGTATAATTATTATCACCTGTAGTAAAATGCACAGCTGGTTGATAATTTGTCCTAGTCTTGTATACAAATTAAAAATGCATTCACTAAACACAAATCAACGTATTTGGATACAGATATCAAGTACAAAAATGATCAGCTTTACAGAAATACTCTTACTTTACATCCCTAACGTAATATTCAAATAAGGATATGTATGTACACGCGCGCGCGCGCACACACACGCACGCACACACACACACACATTTACATATATACAGAGAAAGAGAGGGAGGGAAAGATAAGGAGAGAGAGGCAAGAAGATGAAGGGAGAGAGAGAAGGAGAGAGATATGTATGTATACCAATTTAAAATTAAAATGCTTCCTGGTTGACTAATTATTATACTTAATTAAATATAAATATTAGTCAACATGGGAACCGCAACTGTCATATCTTGCTTTGGGCCCTCAATTCTTGATAGAGTCGTGGAGGCGTTGCTATCGCAAGAACGTGTTTTGACCATTTGTAGGCCTGGTCGAGTACATCCCTTTCCAGCGCTGATGACATCCGATTCCTTCTAGAAAGACCAAGTAACACACAGATAAAAAGAAAGGGGCAGAAGAAAAGAAAGAGAATAACTGGTATAAGTACAGGATTGGTACTTTATTTATCGACCTGGGAAGGATGACAGATGAAGTAAACCTCGGCATTATTTGAAGAGTGGTTCGGGACAATTACCGCAAAACAATCTCTCCTACGCTCTAACAACTCGATTACTTCGTTGCCTTCAGGGCCTCCATGACTGCGGATGACCTGCCAGAAATAACAGCCAATTGTGTCAAAACACAACAGACAAATATCACTGAAATCGATATGTTCCCTGCAACTTAAAGAATGGCTAGAGACGTTGGATAATAAGTATTTAAATTCATTAATTCTACTAAAAACTTATGGATGGTTAAGGGTAGAATTTCCTTAATTATAGATGCTCAAAATCAGGGATGACATTAAAATAATCAATAACAATAACAAAGTATGTAGATGAGTTCAATGTTTTTAACCGAACCAGCGTTTTTAGGATTGTCGCTAAACTAGGATCTTGGTCGGTTCTTATTTATAAGACTACAAATTGTGAGAAAAATAAGCATGCAAAAACTAATAGCGACATGATTAAATCATTAACATTTTTTACTAATAAGGAAGATAAAAACAATAATAGTGACGTTAAATTAAATAAGCAAATAAAACATGTCAGGCACAATCGTACATATATACATGTATATGTGTGTATGTGTTTATGTGTGTGTATGTGTGTGTATGTGTGTATGCGTGTGTTTATATGTTTCTGCATATATGTGTGTGAATACGTGCGGACTTGTGTATATATATGTATCAAAAAGGATCAAAGATCCTTCCCACGCTATAGAGTTATAAGGCCGGTTCCCCAGATTCTCACTGGACGGGACGCCGGTTCATCGCAGGATTACTCACTTTTGCCAGCTGAGTGGACCGTAGCAACGTGAAATGAAATGCTTAGCTCAAGAACACAACGCACTGCCCGGTCTAGGAATCGAAATCACAATCTTACGATCATGAGTGCAGCACCCTAACCACTAAGCCATGCACCTCAACATTTGTGTACACACAGACACATACACGAACACACTCCTGCATGTACGTATGCATGTATGTATGTATGTATGTATGTATGCATGTATGTATGTATGTATGTATGTATGTATGTAGGCAGTAAGACGATTTGATCAACTAAAACCTTTCAAAGCGGTGCTCCAGCATAGCCGCAGTTCTATGACCAAAACAAGTCAAAGAGTAAAAGAATAAAAACTATACAGACATATATTTATATCCATTTAATCACACCAGTAAAAAATACAGATAAATCTGAAATTGTTCTGTAAATAATATTGGAACAAGATGACCACCAACAAATACAACTGATTTCGACGGACCTCCTGTTTAGCTACTTCGCCAATCCGGTCTCTGTAAGCCTATCGCGCTGGAATCGATGCGTTCAGCTTCTAGTCAACGGGTCCCTGCCTACGAAGCCTATCTTGTTTGACGGTACGGATAATAAATTTGTGATTTGTATAGCTGACGATGTGAAATTGTGGACAATTCATATTATCTCAATCTACTGGTCTGTAGAATACTCTATCTGGATACGATCTGGACGACTTGATGTGGTTTGTTCCTGTCCAGAGTGGGAAATTCGAGGAATACGGTTGGTACTTGTCAGATACTTGGAAACATTAGAGCAGGTTTTTTGAGGCTTTTGAGATCCATTCTTCCATCAGCTAATCCAACACAGGCCAACCATGCATTTGAGATACTATTTCAGTCTCCCACTAGCATTATAAAGCAGGACGTTTCCAGAAAAGCCTTCAGACACCTAAAGAAATCGGGTCGTCCAGCCACTGTTGGGCCGTAGACGGCTTGTTAGCGAAAGTATAGCCTTAGCTGCTAGCCACGTCCTGTACCACCATCTTATTTTCTGGATCCAAAATGGTAAAGATATATTTTGGCCGAATCTTCGTTCTTGGAAATGCAGTAGGCCGACTGTACCATAACCTTTTCCACATTCAATTGAAAGAATTTCTACCTAAAGTTTATGCGGTGCTTTTTCTGATTTCTGTTTCACCGTTAATTGCAAACCATCGTTGATCTTCTTTCAGAAAGATATGTTATTCATTTCGCCCTCTCTTAGATAAGTTAATGCAAGAAAACGCTGTCTAGCTTAACAAAAGTTTTCCAATTTATTTTTTTATCTGGAAATTTTATTAAGTCTAAAAACTGCGTGTGTAACAATAAAGGCTAAGCTAGCTTCTTCACCACTGCTACCACTAAATTTACTAGTATGTGCATTAACTAATAACGTCTGCGTAGGAGTGTTGTTGACATTCGTTAAAACTATTCGTTAATCTATTTTTTCCTACTGTTTATGATTTTATTTTCGTTGTAAATGTTCATTCTGTGGCCGAATTTTTGTTTGGATTGTCTATTTTGTTTTTGCATACTCTTACATGAGCTTTGGTTGGTTAGTGGGCATATGTTCGTAGATAATTTGGATGTGAAATGTCAAATTTTGTTAGCAAATTAAATTTAGCCTGTAAAATCCAACTCTATTGTCTAACCCGGGATATCGGGTACAAACACTCCACAGGTACCTAAAATTATTTACAAATGCACCAAAGAAAGAATTTTCATTTCGTAATGCTTGGAATATAGTTGAAATTAAAAGCGAAAAATAAAGATTATCCAGAAGGGTTCAAAATAATACAATAAAATTTAAAGAATTTTGAAAAAGTGGTACTTACAAAAACTTACAGTGGGACAGACGTATTAAACAATGTCGAAGGGAGTTGTGAAAGACATACAAAATATCAATGAAAGAATAAATAAATTTATTGACACCAATATTTGCACAAAATTAAAAGTATAATAAACGCAATAATTAAAACAAGACATCTATATAAATTTTAAATGTTAACTTGTGTTGATCAGCACACAGCATGTTCCTGGTTACATGCCACACTGACTAACTTCCTCTATATTTGATAACTTGAGATTTCAGAATTTCCCAAGAGTTACAGTGAGAAAGCCATGCCTCACGTCTCATGGATAACCGGTAATTAATACATTGCATCATCTGTTCGAAATTTGTGTTAATGTTCTCCGAGAATATTCTCATAGAATGCTGTTTAAACTGCAATTTCATTTCCTTGCCGATCCCACTTTGTCTGGGAAATCTTGTGTATATCATATAAAGAGTTTATTCGATGTTAGTCTTCGAAAGGTTGTGAATTTATTTCATTTAGAGAGGATGCTGCTTCCTCCTTACAGGATATGAGCTCTCCTTTATACGAGTTGAGTTCTTCTTCAGCAGAGAGTTTATTTAAGGTGCTTTTATTGCCTTTTACTAACTTTGTTTTGGTGAGTCTTTTTCTGCCTTTTTTTTCTAAGATGTCTGCTTATTTCCTTTGGTTTCCATTTGGTCTCTATCCTCGCGAGTGGATGGTACTACGATGAAAGGGAGTTTTCTAGTTACTTACTTAGTACTGGCTGTTATCATAGCTACTATAGGGGCCTCTCATTGTTTTTGCCGGTTAGGACTAGGAGAGAAAGTTCTTGTGTCTCATGGCTCACTTCTGACAACGAGATGGGGGTATTTTGTTTGCCGACTGACGAGCTGTATCTGGAGTAATCTTAAGATTGAAAACCTATGTAGTTTGTTCTTGTTGCGTTTGTTCTTTTATGATTTCTACGCTGAAAGCCATTAAATGGGTTTTGCTGTCATATGTGTAGCAGCTGGGTCGTCTACCTGGGATGCTGAATTTAAAGGCCTTCCACCAGTAGCCTCTACTGGACACAGTTTTGTTATTGCTTTGTGGTTTTGAGGACTTGCATATCCATGGGGGCCTCATGCTACTGTATATGGCCAAAAGATTCGTCTATACTGACCATCAGCCTATATTATTCCACGAAGGTGACTACTAGCTCGAGGTCGAGATCATTAACAATGTTCCTTGTGTTTCTGCTTCCCAAATGCTGTGAGATCAGATAATGTACGTGTGTATTGCATACATTTTAGGTTTGCACTTTCGCAGCATTCTCTCTTATAAAGATGACACATATAGTACCATGTATGCTTTCTATCCCAATAAAAGAAATTTTACTTCAAATACCTGCTAGGACTCTTTGAACTTCATCCTTTGTCGAGGGAGTCTCTGTGAGGGGTAGTGTCAGACCGACGCCTGTCTTATGTAAAATTACACATTGATTGCGGAGGGTTAGAATAATGTGTGTTTGTATATTGTTGTTGATTTTGTAGAGAAAATTTCCACTCGATATATATATAAATTTAATGTTTTCTTTTTGTTCGTCGTCACAATTAATATTCTTTTGTGTTGCAATTGGATTAGTAGCCTATTTTTTTTTCTGTGACTGAAATGCATTATTTTGTATCATTCTGCTATTTTTTGTGGGTGTCACGTGAAATATTCGTAGCCATACTTTTATGTGAGTGACGTGAAGGAAAAAGTAAATTGTGGCCAAAAATGAAACAAGTCTTTATTCTTTTTTTTTGTCAACCCGTGTGTGTGTGTGTGTGTGTGTGTGCACGTGAGACTCCAGATTTTAGCTAGTTATCTGTATACAAATATTTTTCGTAAAAACTATTTCAATTAATAAATTCTCGTCCGAGTATGAATTGTAAACAATAATTAATACTTCGTCTGCAGTGAATAATAATAATAATAATAATAATAATAATAATAATAATAATAATAATAATAATAACAATAATAATAATAAAATTAATAATAATAATAATAATAATAATAATAATAATAATGATAATGACGATGATGATGATGATGATGATGATGATGATGATAATAATGATAATAATAATAATAATGATAATAATAATAATAATAATAATAATAATTATTATTGTTATTCGACATGTGTGGAATAGCTGAGAACGTGTGTGCACTGATTAAGAACAGCATGCCTAGTTGGAAAAGGCGTCTTTCCTGTAACAGCCAGCACTTAGCCGAGGTAACAATCAAAGGAGGTATCTTGCAAGGAGACTCTGTTATTTGTTATAGCCTTGATCTCACTTTCTATAGTGCAACGTAAAATCAACGTGCACTATGAGCTGAGAAAGAACGGACCTCGACTCAACCACCTTCTCTTCATGGATGATTTGAAATTGTTCGCAAAAACAGAGCCTGAAATGGAGAGGCTGGTTGAAACTGTGCAAATGTGCAGCAAGGATATAGGGATGGAATTCGTTATCTCGAAGTGTGCAGTGCTTACTTTGAAGCGGAGGAAAAGAGTAAATTGTAGGGGCATAGAATTGCCAAACGGAGAGAAAATGGAAGGCCCGGATGATGATGGGTACAAGTACCTCGGGATCCTGGATCTGGACAATATCTTGCACAGAGAGGTGAATGGTAAGGTCATCACTGCATATTTCAAGTGCCCCAAACTTCTCTTGAAATCAAAGCACAACTCAAGGAACCTTGTGACTGCCATCAACATATGGGCTGTTGCTGTAGTCCGCTATAGTGCACCCATCCTGAGATGGACACAAGCAGAGATTGACCATCTCGATCGCACTACCCGAAAGATAATAATAATGCATGGTCCTCTCCACTCTAAGGCAAATGTACACAGGCTCTACATGAAGAGAAGTAAGGGTGGACGTGGGCTGATTAGCGTACGGGAGTGCATCAACAGTGAAAGAAGAAATATGGCAGAATATTTGGTAAACAGCAAAGAAGACCTGTTACAGTATACTGCTAGTGCAGAAGGAGTTAATAAAAATGGACTCGGGAGTGCTCATGAATTCTGAACAAGAATAGGCAACGAGAGAGAAGAAACCCTATTCCGTATGAAATTACATGGTCAGTTCCACCGTGAAACCAACAAATTAAAAGATCAGCGTTCTTTACTTCCAACATCCTCGGTTTGTTGCAGAAATTGACCATGTAATTCTCTTTTTCCATCTGCTTGCTCCCTCGTTCTTCTTTCTCTTCTTGCATTCTCCAGCTGTTTCATTATATATATATATATATATATATATATATATATAATTTAATATACACGGTATTTATATAAGAGCCGCTAATATTTTTATGCATGGAAAAAATCATTAGACAGATTTATATAACATGCTTTGTGTCTCCAACCACTCCTTCAGGCTCACTGCATACGGTTAGTCCTATTTGAAAATCAGGGCGCTGATCTATGAGAAAACACGAGAGAAAAACTAGAAGGCTGATGCAAAAAACGGAACGAGAAGATAAAGGGTGAATGAAAACGGAAAAAAAGAAAGAAAAAAGAAAGGAAAACAAGAGTTGCGTCCTATTTGTCCGTCGAAATCATAATTAATCTAGCTGGTGGGCAATAATTCAACAGCTGCTCAATCCAGAAAAGGTGGTGTTCTCCAGTTCGACAAAAGAAATTTACCCATTTGTTTGCTAAAAATTTCGGATCTATTATAGAATCACGTTGCGTGGTAGAATATGTGATTTTCCCGCAATATTTAGCTTGCATCTAA
This sequence comes from Octopus bimaculoides, assembly GCF_001194135.2. Taxonomy (NCBI): domain Eukaryota; kingdom Metazoa; phylum Mollusca; class Cephalopoda; order Octopoda; family Octopodidae; genus Octopus; species Octopus bimaculoides. The sequence continues at coordinate 41,956,191 of NC_068981.1, forward strand.
AACGAATGTGTAATCTTTCCACAATAGCTTGCACTCTTTGATCCATTTACATATGTCGTAGATTTCTCTACGATGCCCCACTTGATTGTGTGTGGTGTGCAGTTGGCTCTGAGATCTCATACATGGATAGAGAACTTAGTGGCTAAATTTTAGTCGATGTGTCAGAAAGAAGACTGGTGGTTTGCATAACGTTATTTAAAATTGCCTTCTAAACATGATTCTTCAAAATCAGATATACCACAACTATTTAATAAACTATGCCATAACCAAAGCAAAAGAAGATACGACTATTTATTTTGATCTGTCCTATTGTTATTTCTATATTGGTATGTTGGCTTCTTCATAATGTGTTTTCTTTGGCTTGACGCCCTATTTTGGTTTGTTTTTACAATGTTATTGCTTGGATGACTTTTGTGGTGGTTAGGTTTGTGATATGTGTTATTAAATTCAAATATATCTTTAATAATATCAGCATATGGAAAAATATGAGTTGTCACCCTTAGATTATTTTTAGATTTGACTTGTAAATTAGTAGGAAGGAGATTTGGTTGTTTTTATTGTTATCAAATTATGTCGGTTTTATTTAATATTTAGTTTTCACTAATTTTGCTCTGTAACTTTGTTCGTATTTTGTACAATTGGAAGATACAAAATATTTTCTTTGATAATTTTCATCATTTATTACCTTGATAATTTTCTTGATAATTTTCGTCTTTTATTTTGTAAAAAATAAAAGACGAAAATTATCACCAAAAATAGTAAAAGAAAAATGTGAAGAATTCTAAATCCGAAACTAAATTTGAAATAGTCAACACCATTACCAGAAACAACTTCTATATGGATTAGCCCAGAACACCTGTGTTTGAAAAGCTGAAAATCGAAAGCGCTTACATAGAAAACACGCAATATAAGGAAACTTCTTCCCTAAAAGTTTGTGACATTGTTATTTAAAAAAAGACAAAATTAAGTAGTTTATGAATTAAAAAGAATTTTTCTTTAAACGTTGTGACTTTATCAAGTATGATTTGTAAATGCGCATGCACGCACACACGCATACTCAAAGGGAAAAAAAAATTATCCGCACTTACGTTAAAACCTTCTTTAAGTTGACCGCTCGCTTATGGTTACGTAACCGAGGTTTGACTTTGATCACTCCGGCTTTCTTTCTTGTGTTACATAGTAAACATGGCCTCTCCGCTGGCAGTGGCAACCAAGGAAGAACAGAGATCAGTTACTTGTGTCAGAGAGTGAAATTCATCTCGGGCTTTCAGTACAATACGTAGACAGTAGCACTCTACCGCATATGAATGGATCCAGAAGTTCAAACATGGCTGGACAAGCATGAAGCGCGACGAAGGAGCAGCACACTCATCAACCTGCACCACTGACATGTTGATTCAACAAGCTCAAGTGATGGATCTGGTGAACCGATAAGTGACCATCGTTGAGGCAGCATATTCCCTGCAAATCAGTCATGGTTCTGCAAACGAAATTATCCACAACAAGCTTCGCTTCCATAAAGTCTGTGCGAGATGGTTGCCAAGGGAGGTTGTCGGAGCGCATAAACGCAACCGTGTGAAGATCTGTCAACGCTTACTCGACCGCTACAACGATGAAGGTGAAGCTTTTTAGGAGAGAATAGTTGCGGGAGATAAGACCTAGGTCCATCACTTTGAGCCAGAATCCAAAAGGGAGAGTATGGAATAGAAACTCCCGGTATCGCCAGCGAAAAAGAAATTCAAGTCTCAACCTTCCGCTGAAAGAGTGATGTTAACCGTTTTTGGGGACGCAAAAGGGCATACGCTGGAACATTACGTGGAAAAGGGGTCTACAGGCACCAGTGCAGGCTACAATGCAATACTGGCCAACAAACTGAAATCAGCAATTCGCACCAAACGCCAAGGTCTATTGTTAAAGCAAGTGATATTGCTGCACGACAAAGCACGCTCACGGTTGAAAATTAGGTTTCGAGTTGTTGGAATATTCTGTTTACTTTCATTTTATCACAACTATTATGTACAAAAACTGTTTTCTGTTTGGGTAAAAATGATCTAACTTAAAATTTCTGTAAGAGTTTTCTGAATTTTTTCTGGGATAAATGAACCACAAACTTGGATTCAGCGTGAAAAAGTACATATATATACCAAATTTGAGAATTTTTCCTTAATTTTAAAAATCTGTCAGCAACATTTTTCAGTTTTCGCTTTTCTCATTGTAAACATTACTCATCTCTATACATTTTTACCACGCTTTCTCTCACTCTCTATAAAAATATATCACTCAAACTGAGTGTGTGTATGTGTGTGTATGTTTGTCTGTGTGTGTGTGTGTGTGTGTGTGTGTGTGTGCTTGTC
>NC_068981.1:41963728-41965576 GCF_001194135.2 Octopus bimaculoides
ATATATATATATGCATATATATACGTATACCTGTATGTGCGTTCATATATTTACATTTATATACATTATATTTTTAGACCAGTCAAGATAGAAGTTAATTGAAAACCATGGCTCTAAATCCCTCGTGTGAGGCGGCTGTTGTTGTGGGGCTTGAAACATTTGCGCGTCCTTACTGTAAAATGAAACCGCCGGATATTCCAATTTGGTTTAACCAGACATTCATTAAGAAGCTACGCAACAGCAGCTGTTGGCAGTTCTATCTAAAGCAGTGCATGCCACCACCTAAGGGACACTTCCAGGAGAACCATCATACTACCACTATTACTGTGATCGTATTTGTCTTCCTAATTCTTGGATTAGTGATTCTTTTCTTTGTATTTAATCGACATTGGCGATTTGGCCATATCGTATCGAATGTGGTAAGGAAACGATTCAGTCAAAACAAAATGAACAATGAAAAACTTTCCAGACAATCAGCGCAGTGTAGTTACCGAATGGATACTCCTGAGGGTACGTAGACGCGAAGTTACTCTTTATTCCATTGCTATTAATATTATTATGTGGATAAAAAAGAAGAAAAAAAGAAAGAAAAAAAACAAGAAATATAATGAGAGAAAGAGAAAGAGAGTAATATATATATATATCGTCACCGCGACCTTCCACTCACTGGCACATTTGTATTTGTACACTGTCAACAAACACGGCTGCATTTAAAGTTTTGCACAATATAGAAATACAGATACACACACATATACACGCATATATATATATATATATATATGCATATATATATATATGCATATATATATATGTAAGCCCACATGTGCATACATCTCTGGGTGTATATCTATGTATATATAAATATGTGCGTGTGTGTGTGCTTGTGTATAGTCGATCCTGTTGATATTTTCTATACAAACATTTTATTTTTTTATAAAAAAAGAGAAAAAAACAAACATTTTGTTAATTATGTTGTTATTTGTACTTATTTAAAAAAAAAGACCAAAAGTTTTCACGTGTTGTTTTTATTTTTATTTTTAAACAAAAACCATTCTTAATAATTTTTTTTGTCTTTGTTTTGATTTCTTTTGTGTTTAATTCATTTTCTGTTGTTTTTTTTGTCCATTGAAATAATTAGTTCCTTGTTTTCGTCATTGTGCCTTAAGAAGTTGTAGAAGAATGAAGTAAATTTGGTCAAGACATCTATCTATCTATCTATCTATGTCCCATCTTCGTTGAGCCCTGTGTGGCTAATAAAAGAAATGTATGTATGTATGTATCTATCTATCTATCTATCTATCTATCTATCTATCTATCTATCTATCTATCTATCTATCTATCTGTCTGTCTGTCTACTTATGTATGTATGTATGTATGCATGTATCTACGTATGCATGAGTCTGCTTGGCTGTCTGTGTATGTATCTACCGACCGACGTACCTACCTACCTACCTACACACACATACACACACTATTATCAATATAAATACTTACATACATACACACACACATCCATCCACCCATCCATCCATCCATCCATCCATCCATGCATACATGCATACATACATACATACATACATACATACATACATACATATGCTCATTTCGGTGTTGTATATATTTGTTTGACAAGAAACTTGATCCAAGATCGTAACGTTGAAACAAACAATTACATTGTAGAACGATCATGTTAGCCAGTTGAAAACCTGCATACAAACTGATGTACTCGCTTTTGTCTTATTCTCTGGTAGTATGTATTGTAAAAATTATGAAGTGTCAAAATTTCGTCATAAATAAATCTACAATATGATCCCTGACGCAATTCCACCCCATAAATATAATGATATT
>NC_068981.1:41965586-41966696 GCF_001194135.2 Octopus bimaculoides
GCTATATATGTATGCGTGCATGCATAAATGCTTGTATATATGTATATATTCCCGCATATGTATATGTGTGTTCATGCATAACATTGCGTAAGCGAATTTGTATATTTTGATTTCTGTGCGAGTACATATACAGGGTGTCCACAAAGTCTGGGTACATGGAGTAAATAAAATCATAACATAAAGAATTAAATATAAGAAATAATAATTTCTTAAAGTATGTGTTAATCCCCATGTGGGTACATGAAGTAAAAAAAAAAATCATAACACAAACAATTAAGTATAAGAAATAATAATTTCTTAAAGTATGTGTTAATCCCCATGTACCCAGACTTTGTGTACATGTTTGCATAGGTCAAACTTCTGGAAAATTTAGCATTTATATATATATATTTGTATATAAAATATAATCTATCTATCTATCTATCTATCTATCTATCTATCTATCTATCTATCTATCTATCTATCTGTCTGTCTGTCTGTCTGTCTGTCTATCTATCTATCTATCTATCTATCTATCTATCTATCTATCTATCTATCTATCTATCTATCTATCTATCTATCTATCTATCTATATGTACACACGTACGTATGTGTATGTATAAATATATTTTTTTCTTCCCGATTTATTGAAAAAGCAAATGCATAGATGGATGCGTATACATCTCCATTCTCTCCTCTCACCGCACCGTTTTCCTCCATCTCTCTCCCCATCTCAGGCGAATGAAAATCAGTCAAAACTTTCAATAACAACAAGGTTCCCCTTTCCACATTAAGAGTTCATAATCCCTTATCGTAGCATATGGACTTAACTGTCTGAAAAAGCTTCAAGTCATTTTTTGTCTAGAAATATATACTTACCCTCTCATATTCCTACGGTCCCTGTCATTAGACAGAATATAAAGTTTACCTGTATATAAACGCGACTAATTATCGTGATCACCAGACACCCTTACTCCTCTATTCAAAATATGCAACACTCAATACGTATTAATGAAAGGGTGTATGCGAATGTGTGTGCATATATATATATATATATACACACACACACACAAACACACAGGCATTACAATCATGCTTGTATGTTTAAATACAGACATATATATATATATA
>NC_068981.1:41967406-41971027 GCF_001194135.2 Octopus bimaculoides
TATTTATACACACACACACACACACACACACACATATATATATATATATATATATATATATACATACACTTATACAGTCATAGAGAGCCATTATAATCATGCTTACATGCTCACAAATGTATAATGTTTATATATATAATTACACAAACGCACACACACACTTATATATGCATATATATAAAACTTATATATGCATATATATACTTACAATATATTATGTCTTTATACGTATATGTATATAATGTTATGACTAAATATATCTACACACACGCTCGCGCGTATGTATTTCTTTATTTTTTTATACGTTTCAGCTTGAAGACTGTGGCAATGTTGGGGCACTGCTAGTGTATACCCATATATACAAAAGTATGTCTATACACATACACACACACACTTACATATATATGTCTTCCTATACAAACATATAGAAATGCATGTATACAAATGTATAATGTTTATATGTATAAATACACACAGACACACATATATTCACACATATAAACATAAACGGATGGTATAATAATGCTTATATGTTTAAACATATGTATGTTTATATATAAACACGCGCACATTACCACATTATACATACACACTCACACACACATTACCATATTATACATACACACTCACACACACATATATGCATATATATGTATACATATATACATATATATATGTATACATACATACATGTATCTACACATTTATAAGAAAGTCTATAAACATACACACACATACATATATATGTCTATACAAACATATATATGTAAAGAATTATAATACACACACACACACACACACACACACACACACACATACACACATATATATATATCCATATAAAGTAGCTGATTTTCACTACTATATATATATACTTACACACATGCACATTTATATGCATACATGTTTGTATGTATGTGTGTATAAATATATGTGTGTGTGTTTACGTATCTCTATCTATCTATCTATCTATCTATCTATCTATCTATCTATCTATCTATCGATGCCATATTTATATCTATGGATGTGTATACATATATACATGTATATGCTTATGTACCTCTATTTATGTGGATGAATGAATAAATGCCAGCGGTCTACAATCTTGGTATAAACACAATAATACCAGCCTTCGCGCAGCCAAATTACACATTTTATACAGACGCACAGACATCTCTATGCGTAAGTGTGTGTGCATGTATGGGTGCGTGCGCGTTTGTGTGTGTCTGCATGCGTGTGAATGTGTGTGCACTGACGCATACATATATATATCTGTCGAAACCTGGACTGAATAAAATAGCGCACGTGAGATTTACCGGTATACAAAACCATTCTCAACAACAATAACAACAACAACGACGACGACGACGAAAGATTAGAAACTTCTTTGTCAATGATTATAAAGCGAGGTGTCAACCAATGTAATAACTATCAAGCGACGTGAAAATAAGGTTTAAACAGAGTTGTATGGAGTGGGATGAGAGAAATAAGTAGACAGCGAATGACGCCTGCAACTGAGATCTGATTCAACAACTGGGCTGTTGATAGTCTCATAGTACTTAATGTGGTTCATGAATGTTTAGAAGACATAAGTGTCACGTCATCCAGGTTACTCCTCTTCCTTAAAACATAGTAATCTGTGTCACAAACAGGAAGATACATTGGACAATATGGTCCTAAATATATTATATCTGAAAGTAAAGATAGAACGGTCCTGACTTGAATAGTTTTGGTCATAGGAGTGACTTCGAGCTAAGTAATAAACACGAGAGTAGCAACACAACGCTTCTCAGTTGTTTGAACAAAAACATATATAAAAATCAAAGCAAAAAGACAATGCACTTTTTGTTTGTTATAAGTCTTCTGGAATGAATGTAAACTGCCATCAGGTGGAGATTACAGCTCACTTTCTAACTCAGTTGAGGTTCTTTTCTGCCTCTTTTTTGTGCAACTCAATCACAAAAGAAACTAACATAAGATGTGCACTCATTAACATTGGCCTTCAATGTTTTTTTCTTATTGTGTTTGATATATTATGTTTATGTCGCTTCTTCAATTGTTCTACAAATATTGAGTAGTCAGCATTTTATTGCAGTTGTTAAAATGAGAAGTGATATACGGTTTGTTGTAGCAAGCTAGTAGATTACAGATTAACATACAGCAAATCAAAAGCGCTTTACAAACCTGCAAACTACAACACTTGCACTGCAGAAATAGAATATCTAGCGTGTCTCGTCAGGAGCTTATCTTTACTAAACGGCATTCACTGTTACATATGAAATAATGATTTCTGTAACAAACTTGATGATAATTAAAGGAAGTCTCAGCATTAATATAATTTGACCGTGGACATAAATACATATTCTATATAGAGTGAAGCAACTGGTGTAGCAATCTATTGCCAACATCAAAGTATCCTCTCACTCCATTAAATTCTAAAAATGGTTTATTTTTACCTATCACACTTCCTATCTCACAACTAGACAGTAGTACAGAGTATAGTATTTTCCTTGTTCAAGCCTTTCTTAAGACTGTATTTGTTTTGCCCTAAGATCAAATACGTCCTTGTAGTGACCATTTTCCTTTGGTATATTTTTACCCCGGTTTATATTGTCTAATATGTCTTTTGTCTAGATAGTTAAGTGTGATTTTAAGGGAGATATTGATGCTATTTCGAGCAGGTCGGCCAACAATGTGGGAGCTCCCTTTTTTTGATTCGAGTATTTCCCATGAATATTTATTAACTGCGTAAATCAAACTGAACTCGATGTGAACTTGCGTCGACGTCTCAGTTTCACTTCTATTTTAAAGCTTCCAAGGAACATATGCACTTTTGTTGTTTAAACTCTAATCAATCAAAAGCGTTCTAACCATAACTATCTTGTCTTGATTTTTCAGGTATAATGTCTCAAGATCATCACCAGCCAATCTTTTGAAACCTATAAGGTGTGATTCGAGAGAAATTTTGTAGCGATTTCTAACAGGTTGAGTGACCACATAAAAACCCCTCTAATTGTCTCGAATGGCATTTTAAACAATCAGAAGTAATAAGTAGTGTTAAAAAGTACTGTATTTTGGAAAGGTATATTATATAGTTACAACCTTAGGATGAAACAAGTTCATTATCTTTTTTTGTATGGTAACTGTTTAAAGAGATACGTACATGAGTGCTGTAAATTCCTGTTTCTTCTTTCCTAATCTAGAAAGCCTTTATGACCAGCGCAGAACAACAATATCTTAAGTGCTGTCATGGAGTAGAATGGACTCTGTAATCCGGTTTCAGTTTTTGGTTTTCAGCTTTGTTAATATAGATCTATTGGATCTGGGATGATCTGAGTAGAAACAACCACCACCACCACCACCACCACCCTTGAAATCCCTTGTCAATATATATTTTACCACGTGTGTGCATAGGTAGATACATTATACATAATCCATCATCATCATCATCATCATCGTTTAACGTCCGCTTTCCATGCTAGCATGGGTTGGACGATTTGACTGAGGACTGGTGAAACCGGATGGCAACACCAGGCTCCAGTCTGATTTGGCAGAGTTTCTACAGCTGGATGCCCTTCCTAACGCCAACCACTCAGAGAGTGTAGTGGGTGCTTTTACGTG
>NC_068981.1:41971037-41971978 GCF_001194135.2 Octopus bimaculoides
GCAGAGTTTCTACAGCTGGATGCCCTTCCTAACGCCAACCACTCAGAGAGTGTAGTGGGTGCTTTTACGTGTCACCCGCACGAAAACGGCCACGCTCGAAATGGTGTCTTTTATATGCCACCCGCACAAGCCAGTCCAGGGGCACTGGCAACGATCTCGCTCGAAAATCCTACAGGAGCCAGTCAGGCTCTACATACATATATGCCTGAATACACATATAAGCAGTTAAATACAAATTTATAATATATAATACACACGCACATACGTACATACACACACACATACGTACATACACACACGCATACGTACATACACACACACACATACGTACATACACACACACACATACGTACATACACACACACACACTCTCTCTCTCTCACATACACCTATGAAAAATTATGATAACGATGCAATTTATATGATTTGTTTTCTTCGTACGTTTCACCATTATGGTTATTTGCAACTGCTGCATTCAAGGTGCCAAGTGCAAATGGTTGCTGAACCACAACAAATTAATAGGTAACCATGCACACACACACACACACACACACACACACACACACTCACTCATTTCTCATGCTACTTGTATATCTATATATGAATGTATATGTTTGTCTGTCTGTGGAAGTATGCTTGTATATTAAATATATATACACCCACACATACATCTCTGTCTGTCTGCCTGTCTGCCTGTCTGTCTGTCTGTCTGTCTGTCTGTCTGTCTGTGTCTGTGTCTCTGTCTGTGTCTCTGTCTCTCTGTCTGTCTGTCTCTCTCTCTCTCTCTCTCTCTCTCTCTATATATATATATATATATACATATATATATATATACTTCTACTTGTTTTAGTCATTTGAGTAGGGCCCTGTTGGAGCACTGTCTTTAGCCGAACAAATCAACCCCAGGACTTGTTCTTTGTAAGTCTAGAACTTATTCTATC
>NC_068981.1:41972023-41986012 GCF_001194135.2 Octopus bimaculoides
TATATATATATATATATAAATATATATATATATATTTATATATATATATATAGTATACTGTTCCATGGAGGTAAGATCAACAAAAAAAGTACTCCATTTGATGCGAGATGGACCACAGCCATGTGAGCACAGCACGAAGATTGCATGAAGGCACCAGACGTGTTATAAAATACTCTGTCAAATACTGCATGAAACTAATGGTAGCTCATAGTAATATATTCTCTATTCATTAAACAATATGTATGCATGTACGTACGTATCTACCTACCTACCTATCTATGTATGTATGTGTGTATCTATCTATCTATCTATCTATCTATCTATCTATCTATCTATCTATCTATCTATCTATCTATCTATCCATACTTACACACATCACATGCGCACGCACAAACACATATATAAGTTTATATGTGTCTGTATGTAGAGAAGGGCTGAGAAGTGTAAAGATTGATTGAATAGCCTCAGCTGATGCTAATGCACACACATGCACATACACACACAACCACTGGTGCACGTACATGCGTACACAAGGACATATTAATAAAAAAGGAAGTAGTCAGAAGTTGTTCAATGGTGTTCATTATTTATTAAATTTTCTAGTGCTTTTGTGTTTCATAGAACTATTCAAAAATTGTAGATTACTGTTTATGAGAATGTGTAAAGAAATTTCAGGTGTTTATTGAAGAATATCAGAAATTTAAATATTCTTAATAATGTCGTTTACTTGAATCTTTAGATTGGATAAAGAATGCGTGAACTTTGGGAGTGGTAAGTTTTAAATGTGTGTATGCGAGTGTGTGTGTGTGTGTGTGTGTGTGTGTGTGTGTGTGTGTGTGCGTGCGCGCGCGCATGTGGTGATTCTTTAAACAGAGAACAAATGAGCCTAACAAAATATTTTAAGTAAGAAATAAACAATATTTCACCAACTTCTGACAACTCTCTTTTTTATTGACACATACACTCTGTACAGCAGAAGGTATACACTATGTATGTACATTCATTCTATGCATACATGTATATGCATATATACATATATACATATATACAGAGAAAGAGAGAGAGAGAGAGAGAGAGAGAGAGAGAGAGAGAGAGAGAGAGAGAGAGAGAGAGAGAGGGGGGAGGTCAATTCCAGTATTTTATTTATTGACCTCGGAACGCGAAAATGCGAACAATTTTCTCACGATATTTGTCGGACACTCCCGATCGACTATCCTTATTTATCCTTTCTTATTGAAAATAATTCTTGTCTGCTCGGATTTCCGATAGTAAACGCTGATATCTGCTTCAATCCTTCACCAATCATACACAGTTCCGGGTTACAACATTCATAGTTGTTTTTAATCAGTCCTGCAGTAAACGATACTGTTTATATCAAATTTCAAAAGCCTTCCTTAAAATCTCACTTCTATTTAAATTTTCGAATAAGTAAAATTAGTATTTTTTTTAAAGAAGCGCCATTGCAAATGTTTAATATATATTCCAGGTAATTTTAATCAGTGCTATAATGAAAATGACATACACCCAGCTGACTCCCGGATAACGAAACGTATATGATTTTTACAGGTATATATTTCTCAGTATACCGTTCAAATATATTTAATCGTAATCACTATATTTTTTATTAAGTCATATACAATGGTAACACTCTTTCTTGAAGATAGCGCGTTAGCGCTAGTATGCATTAACGTATGTGTGTGTATGTGTGTATGTGTGTGTATGAAGGTGTGTGTGTGTGCTTGTTTGTCTGTGTATATACACACTCATATACAAACACACACACACATTGCGTATTTATATAATTGCTGTGTATAAGCGTGTAAGTAATTTACAATCAGGTTTCAAGGAGAGAAAAAAATATTTATGCACACTAAGAGAAGCATCACACTCCTGTGTCTGCCGAGAGGGCTGTTCCTGAGTGTAATAGTGTAATACAATTTATCTGTCAAAATATACATATCAATTCCTAACATACATACATCATACATAAACAGATGTTCACTATGCCCATATGAAATTTTAGATACACGTACATACACTAACTTACAACCCACCATGTGTAATATACACATTTTGAATTATTATAAACACAAATGTCTGCTTATTCAACGATGCTGTATATACAGCTTTTCTAAACATGAACACAGCGTCTGCATCTGTTCAAATATACTTAGCCGCATAGTTCTCTCTCTTTCCTCATATAGCCACGAATATATATATATATATATATATATATATATATATATATATATATATATATATATGTATATATAAATTTATATGTATGTATGTATGTATGTATGTATATATGGTCTATATAATAGAAAAGTTTATATACATATATATGCAATCACAGACATACACATGCTGAGTTTATATATCTAAATACTTTTAATCTATCCACACATATACACATGCACACATGGACACTCTCCCCTCTTTACGTATACGTTCACATAAACGCTGTGTCTACATATTTCAAAATGAAGTAGTCTTTAAGCTGCCGCTCAACTCAAGGAATAGCAAGCCCAGACTCTCTTCAAAAAGAAATGACACAGAACACAGACATATTAGCATTGTAATCTATAAATTGTCAAAAACAAAAGAGAAAAATAAAGGCAGTATAGTCATGGCGAGCGCGCTTTGATAATAAATCTGTAAAGTGAAGGCTGATCCGGGGTTACAAACATCAACTTATAGAAAATAGATGTCTACATATACAAAACACAGACACACACAGACACACACGGACACACACACAGACACACAGACACACAGACACACGCACGCGCATGCAGACACACACACACACACACACACACACACAAGCACACACACACACAGAGCATATAGGGGAAAACCTACAACGCTTCATTGCTTGCATATAGAAAAATGTTTTTATTTACACACGCACATATAGAATGTCTACATAAAAAATGCTTCTGCATACTTGCTTACGTATACACAACTATATTGTCCTCAAATAGAAAAATCCACCTTACACACACACACACACACACACACACACACACACACACACACACACACACATACACACACTGATACACAAACACATTCACACACATACATAAACGCGCAAACACCAATACTTACATAATCAGGCACGCACACACAAACTTTATATATTGGTGTATGAATGTTTCTGAATGTGTGCTCGTGCACGTGTGGGTGTGCGCATTCATACGAGTGCATGCACGTGTTTATGCATTGACAGCTATTATGAACTAAAGCTGGCTGATCAAGTTAAGTCAAACAATGGACATTATCTGCGTATGCATACATACACAAACACACACATGCATATATACACACCCACGTATACATACATAATACAAATATATAAGTATATATACACACACATACCCACGTGCACTTTCACACACACACACACATTCTTTCTCTCATTCTATCCCTCCCTCATGCGTATAAATATGCAAACATACATATATATTGTTAAAAGCAATTTGCTATACTTAATATTTTGTACCGAAAAAATATATTTCACCAACTGAAATTATAACCACAATGAGAACAGTCACTACTGTTAATGAAATACATCTAAAAGAAGCCAGGGAGAAAATTCCCCAAGATTCAACTGACTAAAAATTAACTGGAGATATACCCTTAGGAGTAGATTTGATATTTGACAGCTAGAAAGACAACTCCGGACATTTTTCAGTATTAATAGTCAATTACTGGGCCCTAAAGCTTCACAGACTTCAATAATTAAGATAAACAGTTTTGAAGTGTGAAGAACATTTACTGAATGTCACAAAAATAAAGTGTCACATGATGCTTGTTGTTGAAGAATATATAGTAAAATGCATGCAACAATATTTCAGGTGATGTGCCGAAAATAGTTTTTATTTATCCAAATTATAACGCTTTTAGCAGAAATGAAATTGTCTTTGCATATATTTACGTGCGTATCCATATAAGTATAGTAGAAACAATGGATACGGGAGATAGTGTATACTGGAAACTTTATTTGTCACAACGATCGTTTCTACACACCTTGCACCGCTCCTTCGTGGGTAGGAAACTATATAGTGAATTACAGCGCACCAAACAGTGCAGAAATATCTCTTCGGGTGATGCATCTCAGTTTCTCGTTACATAAATGATGTTCTGCCCTAAAATTTAACTTGAGCATGTTGATAGTAGTCGTATCTAAAATACATTGGTATATATATATAATACAGAATGGGACAAGAACGCAAAATATCCAGACAGTTAGGTGATTCAAGAAAGGTACAAAACATATACAGATAGACGATACAAAGAAAGCACGGACATGTCATTCGGAGTTTTCTCTCTTCAGTCGAGATCCAGATTATCCTTGCAATTTCAGCTGGTTATTCTCGATATATATATATATATACTTCCTTAGCACACATATATTTATTTATTGGTTTGTTCCGAGAAAGGGCATTTGGCCAACAGAGATTCTCTAAGATCAGTGTGATCAATGTGACTAATGTTTTTTGTATTGTTGTAAGAAAATAAAGACACGGATAAGCAGGGAATTTAAGAGGGATGACATTCTGGTGCGGATGGAATGATTTAGCGGTTAATGCAGTGATTTAAGGGAGGTGGGATGGTTGACAAGAACAGGATAATCATTGATTCAAGAGTTTCTGAATGGAGGTGGAACGCTACCTCTATATGTAGACATTTTATAACCAGAGGTACTCATGAAAATACGGTCAGCTTTATTAACTTAGAAAAAATGGAGGAAAGAGAGAGAGAGAGAGAGAGAGAGAGGATAACGTAGAAAGCGAAGGATACTGCAAAAAGTCCAATTTCGTTGGTTGAATCAATCTACAACGAGATTACCATCCGTAACCAATGGTTTTTCGCTCTCACGCACAAACACGCTCATGTTTATAAGCATACACACATATGAATACTTATGGACGCTGTCATATCGATATACTTCATAAAAGTGTGTCTATATAAAACCTTAAAATTCAAGTTTCACTTTCAAACTGAAAATATTTAAAATACCAAAGTTCAGCTGCATAGATTGTTCTACTGTGATGTAGGAAGAAACTAGAAAAGATGCCTCACACACACACACACACACACACACACACACACACACACACAAATACACACACTGAGCCACGCAAACAGACAGTCACACACACACGCGCGCTCACACATTCTATCACATGCATGCAAACATAGGTGCATGTACACACCACAGATATTTATACTCACGAGTTGCTCTGTCACTATTAGTAAGTGTTTATTTACACACATATTTCCTGTCTACTCAATAATTTCAAAGACTAGCCACAACATTTTTCTGACTGCTGTCGAATGAAAACAATGTATACTTATCACACCAATAAATACTAAACCTGATGACATTACCAGCTGTAATTTCCTACAGAGTTTTGGGGGAAACCATATTGATATTTAAAAGTACATTTGATTATTGGCGTAATCTTAAAATGATAGATAAATCCTCTTCTGTTTTTGGCACTGTTAGGAAACAAAAATATATCCTTCAACAATAAACTTGCATTTCTTATCAGATTGATAAAAAAAACATCATCTTATCTTTTGTTTATTACCGCGTGTTTTTGTTACAATTCTAATCTGAAATGAGTTCAGTTTAATCATGATTTGGAGAGTGAATACGGTCTTGTATCAAGCATCTGCTAAAGGTAATCGAAATTAAAATATTTAAAAACAAATATGAACACTGTCTCTGGGGTTAAGTTCATATTTCAGTTCAATGGCTGCAGTTACACAATATAAGCAGTTACAAAATACAATTATCCAATATATTTGTGGTGAAGTGACAACAGATTAAAAATCTTGATCCGAGAAATGCCCTTTCTAAATTGTCTGGAGGACAAGGTTTCATTTCGTCTGATGGCACCAATCGTGTTAAATATAGTTCAGTTTACTAGTCACGGTTAGTTCACAAAGACAAACACTCTGAATTAGGCTTATGGTCAAATGAAAGATTGGTTAAGACAATTCGAATTAGTTCTAGATGCTCCCAATAAAAATAATAAAAAAAAGCAACAATAAAAAAGCAAGAATAAAAAATGATTAAATTATATCGACTGAACAATAACAATAAAAGGAAATTCAGTAACAAAAGTAGTTTAAATCTAAAATTAGCAGCCAATTAAATTTAACACCTAATTAATTCTGCAGAGTTTACGGTAATGATTTTCATCCAGATTTACAGTAAAAGACATAATTCTCCTTTAAAATTTTGAATTGTATCCAGCATTCTTCATTTAAGGAGATACATACAGGAAACGTTTTGTACTAATGAATATTGACTTGGCACATTGATTTCAATTTGTATTTTATTATGAAGTGAAGCAAAGAAACAAAATTCTGAAAGAGCCAGAGAATCTCTACGTGGCTGAGCAATCTGCAAGAAATAACAACCAAATCTCTCTCATTTTACAGCCTACAATCTTACAAAAGAGGACCCATCAGGTAGTGTAGGTCTCTACTATATAATCCAATTTCTCTCTCTCTTTCTTTCTCTCTCTCTCTCTCTCTCTCTCTCTCTCTCTCTCTCTCTCTCTCACTCACACACACACACACACACACACACACACAGCCCTGACCAAGTAAGTCTACTCGATCAGGGCTGACTGAGTGCCACACATCAATATGAATAATACATTTTAATCAAAGTTAATAAATTTTATACGGCATAATTTTATATTCATGTGCTTTATTTGACATGTTTATGTCTGCTAGCCTTTTCTTAAGTACATTTTCAGTTTCGACACTATTATAATGCAAATCCTTCTTGAAAGATCGTAATGAAAAAGTGATGGAATTACATTTACCAGGTTTGAAACCTTTGAATAATCGTTAGCCGCTTTCTCTCTTTCCACAAGTCTCTGTCTCTAACTCCCTTTTCTCTTGCTACCTCCCTCCCTTCTTGTCTGTATGTCTGTCTGTCTGTCTGTCTCTATACACACACACACCATACACACACACACCATACACACACACACCATACACACACACACACACACCATACACACACACACACCATACACACACACACATTTATATATGCTACAAACGAACAGTCATTTACGAGTTACGGTTACTGCTTTTTATGTAAGTATGCTTTTCACTTGCTAGATCTAGAGGAAGGAATAATGCCCTGAGTATTTTCCGGCTCTCCTTACATCTGTAAGATTGTTGCCATTAATGTTTTTTTCGAATCTTTGTAAGATAATACCTGCAGGAAAGACGTGGGCCGCAGGATAATCCCAGGTGGGGGGGGGGGCGACGTTCATGAAAGGACGTTCACGAAAGGAAGGTCTGGGAAAAGGATTAAGGCAGAGCTTGAACCAGCAAAGGTGATGGGAGGAGGAGAGGGTGAGGCGAGTGTTTGCTGTAAACTTGAGTGTGGTTGCATGAACTCAGTCAGATGTGAAGAACAAAGGTCATTAGAGAAGTGATAGAAAACACAAAGAAATGAGACATTGCTCGTATGGGCTATGGGCTGGTGTGTACATGCATCCGCACATACATCCCTATACGTACGCATATGCATGCTCATATGTGTAGTATTAAGCAATTAAAATAAGATTGGAGAGTTAACAAATTAATGGATTACCTAAGTGACTTACGGGATATGTGCTGTGTGGTTATTTAGGTTGCATTTAGATTTGTGGTAAAATTTGAAGGTATGGAAAAAAGCAGTGGCTTCATGTACTTAGGGCCTCGTTATATTTATTTTGTAGTATTGAAGAGTTGTGTTTTAATATGTGGAATGCCTCTTTTAGGCATAACTTACAGGCATTTTGTTGATCTTGGCATGGAAGCCCTGAATTTATTATGGAACATAACATGGTGTAGAGAATATTCTATTTTTGAGATGATGTATGTGACTGGCGAATGTTGTGGATTTACTGTTTCTCGTATCTAAAAGAATTGAGATGCGCAGTATATCGTTGTTTAAAATTTACAGTTGATCCTAGATATATATGGTGGTAGAATTGTGAAGTGTGTTGAGGATGATGCATTTATAAATTACATCAGACCTTCTGCAATGGGTTTGTAGAGGGTAGATGGCCCAGCACAGCATTTACATGGTAGTGCATTGTGGGGATTATTTTCAGGAATGGAGGGCGTAAAGATGTAGGAGAAGTTAGAGAGGGGGTAGATTAGTCTATGTTATTAACATTATTATTACTATTATCATTAATATTTCTATCGTTGTTGTTATTTATCCTATCTGTAATAGTGGTGGAAGTGGTGGTAGTAGTATTCTGGTTAGTGTTAGTGGGATTGGTAGGGTTTCCATTGTGGTCTAAAGAATAGGGTTCGATATTGGAGCTATGTATATGTTGGGTGCTCATGTATTCAGAGTTGTTACAATGTAAGTTTTGATAATAGAGAGAAAGTTTTCGTTTATTAGAAGCTGTATGATAAACTCAAAGTTGGGCAGTAGGATAGCTTTAAAGTAGATCTATAAAAGATAGAGTAATATTTATGTTGATGAGAGGAGTTGGAGTCCAGTATATTAAAAAAGGATTAAGCTAAGTTCTAAACGTTTAGTGAGAAAGGGAGGGTGTATACCATAGAATAGAGTGGCCACCGCTTTGTTTTGGTTGCTTAAGAGTAGTGTTAGCTATATTTTTAGAAATTAGAGGTGGGTAATATGGCCCGTAATTATTAGTTGTTTTAGCTTTTCACCTAGTGTTATATGTGTGCGTGTGGAGTCCAAGTTGTCTTAATCTGGTTTTTCCTGGGGTTCTAGTATAGTGTATGTGTGGTCTGGTATGATTCTGGTGGTTGGCATGTCGTTGTGATATGATTTGAGATATATGTTGCTTGAGCTTAGCATTAGGGATGTATTTTATGTGTTGGGAGAAGGCGCTGGCAGCGAGCGCTTGATTGTAATATGGGGTGTGGTTATCGAATATTTCCTCAGTGGATAAGAGGTCAGATATACGAATTGAGATACCCTTAACTAAATTATCAAAGGTGAATTTGTGGCGATTGGAATTTATGTTTAAGTACTTAAGGTATTGGTTAGGTTTGTGATATGGGGAGTATTGGTAGGTTTCTAAGTTTAAAGTTACGTTTCGAAAATGAGTTATTTTGTGGGAATTTTCAAAAGTAATAGATAGCTTTGTTGTCTCATTTTATTTAACACACACACACACACACACACACGCGCGCAACGCGCACACACACACACACACACACACTCACACACACACACACACACACACACACACACACACACACACACACACACACACACACACACACACACACACACACACACACATACACACACACACACATGATGTATGTTAAGTTGTTAAGCCTGATTCTAGAGTAGATCTGACTGGTATTTCCAGCAGATCATACAACTACGCAGAGCAGTGGTTCTCGACATTTTTAATATCCGGCTCAGATACCAGTAATTTTTAGGGACGCACCAAAAAGCGTACAACACTTTTCAATTAAAGAAAAAGCATTATATTTATAGAGGGAAGACTGTCGGGGGCTGTCGGAAGAATGCTTGAGGGTAGGTTGCGACCCTGGGAGCCTTGATTCAGGTCCGCTGACATAAAGGCTTCTATGTTGATTTATTAGTTTCAGTTTTGTTTTCATAACAGAAAGCGAGTTGATATAGCTGTAATCTTAACGGATATAAAATGTTTGTCGCTATTATTGTTGTTCATATGTATTCTCTTAATACTAAATTTCATTTACGTTTATTTAGATTAGTATTCAGAATTCGAGGAAAGAGTCGACGTCAGCAGTAATGTATAGGTGTGTTGTGTTGTTTTATGGAATCGTCGAATGATCTTTATTTAGTTATGTAAGTCAAGTCAGAGAACTTTTACCGATCCATCACTGAAACTTGATCGTAGTCTCTGTTCGACTGCATCTTAACCTTTTGTTTAAAGATTTCTGTACAACTCCATCAAAATTTTCTGTACACCTTCATACATGAGCCTAGATATGTAGGACAAAGGTAGTGTAACAGTTGTTACTTTATCTAACATATCTTATACACAATTTTCTGAGTTTATACAATTCTATTTATAGTTTACAGTTTAACCGCTATACATTCCATCCTGAACATCATTGAAATAAATCCATCCCACTTACAACATGCAGATTGTTTTCAGTTATTATATCAGCAAACAGAGGTGAATTTAAACGAATGTTTAAACGTACTTTTCACTTCAGTCTAATCTTACACATTCATGTTATCCATTTCGTTATTGTTAACATGTTACCACTTTTGTTTATATCCCATGAATAATCTCTTTAGAACTACTTATTTGTCTTCCGGCAATGTATGACACTTTCATGTCATTTCAAACAATGGTTTAAGCACTCGCACGCTACCAATACTTTATCTTACAGATTTAAAACATACTTAAACATTATTATTATTATTATTATTATTATTATTATTACAAATTAAAGTGTATGGGTTCTTTTTTAACGCTATTATGAGTTTAAAAGAGAAATTCTTATCCCGATTTTATAGTCGCGCAATGAAAATGAACAATGCTTTCACGAAACCTTATAAAAAGGCATGTGTGTATGTGTGTGTGTGTATATATTTATGCGTGTGTGTGTATATATTTATGTGTGTGTGCTTGTGCATGTGTGATTGAATACATGTGTAAGAGTATTTGTGTGCGCGTGTGTGCGCGCGTCACACAATCAACTACTTTCCCATGTGATTTACATAATTTCCAGTGTGTCAGTAAAAACGAGTTTACGAATGCAATGTCCAAAATACATCATTACAACGACAGGATATATAACAATGTGCCGGTTTGGCTAAACGTGGGCTCTTGGACAAAGAAAACAACTACATACTTCACACGCTGTAAATGATCTCCAGATTTCGATTAATACAAATCTGTAAGATCTTAAAGTTTAAAGGTCAAATGGTTGTTGAAAGAACGTAGGAAACTACAAACTATTATAGTATATATCATAGTATATATCAAGGATATATTATGCCAACAAACCCTATCACAAAATTATATTCTTTGAAGGTGTTGAGTTCGGTGCTACAAATTCATGAACCTCTATCAAATTTACAATACTCCATTGATTACAGCGAGATGGACTGAGAGGTTATGCAGTTGCCTTCTTAACAGATTTCGTTCACTGATGGTGATAGCATAAGAACCGCCAACTCTACTGATGAGAGTCCACTTCCGTGTCGATTTCGTTGTCTGTCTCTTCCCTTGCTTAAATAGTTTCTTCATAATATCAAATGTCGTCTTCAAATATGTGTTGTTATCTCCATGACAACCTCGATCAAATAAACATATAATCAAACACAGTCTACCCTGTCTTTTCAGACATAGCTTATATTTCAAACTATATTACTCAATACATATTTCCTTTTTTTTAAAAAGATTTGTACAGAGATATGGCTACCATGTCTAGCATATCGAAGAACCACATAGAGCCTTCCTTCTCGACTTATGCAAAAAGTTGCTCCTTAAGTTTGGCAATATTGTGGATTTAGTGCATTTCTTCAAAGCGATAGAAACGCTGATGATATAAAATATTTAACTTCGAATAATGATTAATACTTGTTACGTATTCACGAAACCTTAACTGGATTTGAATACAGAAGAGTAAGACGAAACGACACAAAGTAATTAGTCTGACGCTCAACAAGTTATGCGTTTTCCCGAACTCACTGAAGTTTCAAAAGCATTAAAATACTCTTTTTATTTCTTTAAAGCTTGGAGTGGTTCTTAAAAGCTAAAAGGGTTTATAGCTGATTGAAGTGACATCTATATACAATTTACAAACTCCAAAGAAATAGAACCCCCCCCCCCCCAAATAAAATGTTAGTCTCGGTCGGATTTGGACACAGAAGAATCTAGCTGTACGAAATTACACATTGTAGATCTACACTCAACCATATCTGCCATGTTCTACAATTGGATTCTATTTAGAAAGCAGCATGAATTATTTTACATTTATCTTATTTATTTATTGATAATAACCCTCATTACGTTTTATTGTAATCGATTTTTTCAGAGTGTATTTTAATTGCTCAAACTGCGGCATATTTTGTACTGAACTGTCAAAATTCTATTCTGTACTTTATCAGCATGTAGTCTCTACTAATTTCACAAAAAGCTATAATTTATCAAATAAGATCTATGTTAATTTTTTTCATTTTATAATGCAATTATTAGAGACATTTTCGATAGAATTATTGAAGATTTTGGAAACATAATTAAAGAAAACAAACATAGCACTAAAGTTAATCTATTAAATGTGCAATTTTCTTGTTATTTCTAACATGAAAATTGCTCAAGAATATAATAATTATGCTATTCTGGTACCAGAGCAGTTTTAACTTAGAATCAAAATCAACCTTGTAAAATGACAAATATAAAGCGTCATGTCGACTCATTAAAAAATTATATATTCTTACTAGAAATCGAAGCCTTCATTTTTTTTCTACATGCCTATTTCATTGCGATTAATAATTTATAAATTTAAGCTTTACATTCCATTGAGAAGTTATTCTTATGTTGTTTCGTACTGAGTTAGAAAATTCTATGGAAATCATATTGATTTATTCCTTACTAAAAAGACCGAGATGCTATTGTTGTTGCTGTTTACTCCCAAGTGAGTTCTCATCCTGCAGAACTATGATCAAAGGCTTTCAAAGCCATAACCATTTCATTTTTTCTCTCTCTCATACACAGTGTATCTAGAACTACATTATCTAATATGTCCATCTCTATTTCTTAAAGGTAGGGTGTGAGTTGGAGTAGATTTAGCTACGTCGAGCGACCATATAGAAGCTCTCGCGCTACCCCCATATATATCTACTGTTTATTTGATCGACTCCAGAGAGGTGAACGGTCAATTCGATTCGAACACAAGAAATTTATCTTATAGTGTCGAGGTATTTTTTCCAACCCGCTGAGTTCAATTCACACAAACTTTGATTCTCCTTCTCGGAATCTATAAAAAAGTGCCAACACAAAGTATTTGATTGGGAGAACGTCGGACTGAATGCTGTGCGCTATATTTTTCCGGGTCTTTGCATTTTGAGTTCAAATCCAGCTGTAACATACTTGGCTGGTAGACTTACTCTGCTGCTCAATTTAACATCACCTTGCATCTTGGGAACCCCTTGCAGAATCCACTCAGGCGACTCCTGTTTGGGGTATTTTAATTTCACTTCCACAAGTCTCGAAAGTCTCGTGAAAGATCATGGGTACTGCCTTCTTCTTGACTAAAGAAAATTTATAATACAATAAGGGACAACAAAATGTAAAGCATTGTTTCGTAATAATAATATCTTTAATAACTGAGGAGACGATGCTGATTTTAGTTGGTACAAGACCAATACCACAACTTTATAGGCGAATAGTAAAGTTGACTAGATTGAATAGTAATGGTACATTACTGATACTTAATTGAACAGGCAGAAACAGTTAACTGAATGAAATTAAACGGCATTTAGTTACAGCCTTTTATATTAAATGCCTTGGTTTCGACGTCGCCTTTATACATCTAGGATCGATAAAATAAGTAACAGTGATATACTGAGTTCAATTTAACAGGCTACATTCATCTCTCTCATACAAATTTGAGATTTTGTGACAATGTAAAAAATAATTATTATTTACCTAAATATTTTAATGTTATTTACAATAATTAGCAAAACTGTCCTGAAAGAACCGTGTATACTATTGCATACCTTTTCCCTCTGCCGGTAAAATTCGAAGATATTTTAAAACTAATAACAATTATTCCCCAATCCCACCAAATAAAACAAACATTATTTAATAATTTTTGTTATCAAGTTTGTCTCTTTCTAAATATTTGCAAGTTCAAATCACAAAATCACAACTTAGTCCACTTGGCAGGAATTTTTAGATCGCAATGATGTAACAAGTATCACATTTCAATTAAAGAATATATATATGTATGTAT
>NC_068981.1:41986022-41988249 GCF_001194135.2 Octopus bimaculoides
ACAAACATGTATTCATGTATATATGCATATATGTATATACTGCATTGAAAATAATATTCCAATGCCAGCAACCAGCATGACTCACTAAAAATTTTATTACTAAAAAAGAATAGGAAGGAAAATATTTCAAATGCATTCTGGTCAACGTCATCCATATTTATTTTTCCAGGATCGATAAAATATGCTCCAGAATTAATTTGATTTGATGTAGTGGATTATAAACATCTTTCCTTATTCATAGTCAAAAAGAATCAATACATTGCTACCAAATGAAATGATACTTCTGATCTGGTTTGTCCAGAAAATCAAATTCATTAATCTCTCTGGAACAAACTCTTAAAATACTGCGATGCATTAATTCTAAGTGTGGCTGTAAGTCACTCCTTCAGATACTACAGGTATTGCACTGGGTATCAATAGACAACTATAAACAGCAGTAAGTTCTCCGTCAAATATTTACGACCTATATCATAGGTACAAGGTGTTTTGGAAAAGAAAGAATTGCAAAACAATGTCTAAAAAATGAGCAACCTTTGTCGGAATTATTATGTCAAACCTGATTACCATTTAATTTATTTTCTCGATGGATGTTTTTCCATCATCAGTTTTTTTTCCTTCATACACATATTTTTGAATTGACATGAAACCGCTCGTACTAAATATAGCCTGCATGTTTACCATGTGACAAATACGGATAGGGATTTACTGTGTGTTGTAGCATTCCATAAAATTACACATCCGATGTTAAACATGGGATTCCTGATGACCTCTCTGCTATCGCAAATCATTGTCGATCACAGTTACAGGAGTGGTAGTAAACCACTTAACTTCTCCCTAGTTCATGCACAATGGGTATTCTTCATGGAGTGTTTATTTGTGACACTTAAGATTAAGCTACTTGAACATATTATTTGTTTTCCTTTCCAAAAGCCTAGTAGGGTATAAGAAATGTCCAGGCAATTAATAGTCATTCCTATCACTCCATTTATTTTGAATCCCTTTTCATCATATATACTTATTACTTGATGATATTCCCTCCAGGCTAAAAATATGGTGAGCATCGTTCATTGAAACTGAGTACAATAACTGAATCTCAGTTGAAGAAACTTCTAGACTGAATCTATTTCACTTCAAAAATGCTAGAGTTAAAAAAGTTTCAATATCACTTGATTGCACTTTTCTTTCCCGTAAATATAGGCTTCAATGTTGCTATGTAAGCATATTAATATTTTAGGTCGACGCCAGAAATTGGAAAAGCAGCAGATTTTAGCGAAGAAAGATGATGTCCATGATAAGTTACAGGGCCTCCAAAATTGGAGGGAGGAAGGGGAAAGACGTGTCCTCAAAGCGAAAATATACATCGAATACTTGTAAAAGAGTGGACTCTGTGAAAGGTATCCAAGGAGCCAGGTGGTGGTGTTAAACCGGGAGACTAGTTAAGTGCACCAGCCTAGTAAGCCATGACGCGATGTTCTTACATTTCTACCAATCCACTGCCCTGGACTGGTACTTTTTTATCGACCCCGAAGGGATGACAAACAAAGTTGATTTCCGTTATATTAGAACTCAGAGCTCCGTGAGTCGGAAAAAATACCATGAAACATGCTGTGATGTCTGTAAATGCATTACATAATTCAGTTCCATGTTTTTTAGTAAACTTTTTTTTATCCTCACCCTCGGATCTAATAATACAAACAACACACTATGTTTTGCCGAAACTGATATACTCTTCTCTTGTATATATGTAAAAAAAACTAATCAAGAGTCTCTTTAAGTTTTTAAGTTAGCTGTATCAAAATTGCTCTCTTACCAAACAAATTGGTTTAAAAATAACAGATTAGTTATATTTTTAAATACTACTGCTGGAGAGTAAGACTTATTGGTCAATATAAAGACTTTCACCCGGGAACAAAAATAAACCAGCCTGGTGGGTATTAACAAGTGTGTGGAAAACGAATATGAAAAAAAAATGCGCGCTGACGACCCTGAGGTGATGGGTGGATAGGGGATTTTCGGAAAATTCACAAATCCGATTTTTCCGTCATAACTTCCGGTGAAATGGATATATACTCTTTTACTCTTTTACTTGTTTCAGTCATTTGACTGTGGCCATGCTGGAGCACCGCCTTTAGTCGAGCAAATTGACACCAGGACTTATTCTTTGTAAGCCTAGTACTTATTCTATCGGTTCTTTTGCCGAACCGCTAACTCACGGGGACGTAAACAC
>NC_068981.1:41989092-41990865 GCF_001194135.2 Octopus bimaculoides
TTCTGTATGCGTACTAGTCAAAGGATCACAGCAGCGCCCAGTCACTAAAAAAATCCCCAGTCTAATAGGTGTAAAAAAATGTGTGGAAAACAAATATCTAAACTAAAAGGGACCATATTTCGGATTGAGTATACGAATCAAAAAATATTCGTTAGTTTCCGTGAGCACTGCGTAAATTACCATGAAGAAAATCGAGATCAACGTCGAAAAAGCCGTCTCAGTTAATTGAAATTTTGAAAACGCGATTTTTTCAAAAACCGTTTTTCGGAATCGGATCCTCCATAACCAAAAACGTGGGATTCCGTAAAAAAAAAAAAAAAGAATCTATATATATATCCATTTTACCGGAAGTTATGACGGAAAAATCGGATTGTGTGAATTTTCCGAAAGTCCCCTCCCCACCACCCCAAGGTCGTCAGCGCACATTTTTTTTTTTCATATTCGTTTTCCACACACTTGTTAACATCCCCCTGGCTGGTTTAATGTTTTTCTTCCCGGATGAAGGTCTTTATATTGATTTATTTATTTTTGATTTACTAGCTTCCGATTATTTGTACGTTTTAAAATGCGTTTTAGATTTTAAAGTTCCTTGCTTAATCCTTTAGAATCTTCAATCACAGCGAAGAAATCAGAGAGGAAACCTCTACACAGTTGCTTGAATTGCAAGAAATAGCAACCGAATATTCATCAAATGACACTCTTCTTCCTCCCCTCATGAAAACAAAAGAAAATGACGGACACATTACTATATAATGTAGTCCCAGATTAAACTGTGCAAAAATATACGAAATAGTTACAGTTGGAGCATTTTTATTCATGTGTCTGTTTGATCAAGACTAAACGCAGCAACACAGCAACAAAAAGCAATGATCTGAAATGTTGCAAGCAAATTTCCACATCCACCCTATGAGATTAATATCATACAAACACACACACACACACACACACACACACACACACACACACACACACACACACACACACACACACACACACACACACACACACAAACGCACGCACGCACACACACACAACAAAAAAGAAAACAAACGTTGCTCGTGATTCCACTTTAATTTAATACAATATTCCTACAATGTTGAAATGTCCTTTTACGAAAATTTGGAATTTGATGTCTCTATGATATCAAACTTAAAAATCACATATTTTTTCCCATTTATTTTTACCTAATTAACTTATTCTAATTCAATATATTATTTTTTCTCTCTCTTCTTTTCCTCTTGTTCTATCCTTAGTATCGGCGACTACAGTACATAAAAGTCGATAGCATATGTTAAGCAATATGTACCTAATATGAACATTAAATATATTTTAAAATGCCTCCACGGAATGCTCTATTGATACATTAATTAAGTTTTGCTTAATTAATTTTGTTCCTTCCAACTATTATTAAAGTTTTCTTTCTGACAAATCCTATTTACATATACACAAAATTACAAACATAAATAGATATAGATACATACATATGTACATGCATTCATAAACAAAAAAAACAACAAAAAACAAAATCAAAAACAAACAAACCAAAAGCGCAAAAAAACCAAATATACAAATATACAGACATATACTTATATTGCAAAGAGGTAGAATATATATCCACATACAATAAATGTTATAGGATAAACACAGATAAGGCTATGTATGGAACTGTGCCGCACACAGATGAACTAAGCGACATTGTGAACTTAGTTCTATTTTCAACAAATGGTATAAACGTATGTGAGTATATATATATATATATATATATATATATAT
>NC_068981.1:41991425-41994120 GCF_001194135.2 Octopus bimaculoides
ACTTGTTTGTGTCATAAGACCTCTCAACCACATGCTTCTGGGTTCAGTCCTGCTGCGTGGCACATTCAGCTTGTGTCTTCTACTATAGCATCGGGCCGACCAAAGCCTTGTAGTATGTGGATTTGGTAGACGGAAAGTGAAAGAAGCCAGTCGTATATATGTGTGTATATGTGTGGAGGAGTGTGCGTGTGTGTGCGTGCGTGTGCGTGTGTGTGTGTGCGTGTGTGTATTTGTGCGGTGTATGTGTGTGTGTGTGTTGAAATAATAAGTACTGGGGTTGATTCATTGGAATTAAGGTGGTACCCCAGCATGGGAGAGGTCCTATCCGTGTTTATGTGGAGATTATGTGTGCTTGTTAGTATTTTTCGGGTTTTCACATCAATGGCTCCGATCTCACCAAGCGTCCAATCAAGCAGCCCAAATGTTGGTATAAGTACTGGCACTGCAAACACATTGTGGACCACTGTTTTATTGAATGCAGAGAGTTCTGAGGTCCAAATTTTCTTTATTCGACTGTAATATTCTTTAGTGACATATGTTTCGTTACAGGTGCCATTGTAATGATGGAGATGTTACTAGTCTAGTTTATAGTTTTCCTCTTTTCACAGCCATACAACAACTTTTAATCTGGATAGAGTAACTGTAGATTTCTGCGTAGGTATTTTCTTTTTCGCTGATCTTTAAATTTATGCTGATTTCCACAACTGTATACAGTTTCTCTTCTCTATCCCAAATTACTATGTTAGGTTATTTATGTTTATATTCTTTTTGAGGTCTTCACTGGGACATTCCACCAGTACTTCTTTTTATTATGAGTGGCTATGGTTTCAACCATACTATGGGCTGTTATTTCTTTGGCGTCGGGGTAATCCTTCCCACGGATCTCATTATACAATGTCCTAGCTACAACATCATGTCTCATCAGTAGATATACCGTGATGACTTTTTCGGACAACTGTTTATAATACAGATGATACTTTCGGTGTTAACTCCACAAAGTCTGCATCGGTTATCACATTTTGCTGCTTTTCCTGCGTCTCTATCCCCTTTGCGCACCAGGTATTTGGTTGATATTTCCTGTTCCTGGATTGCAGATGCATACCTTTTAAAGTGGGAGTTAGTAATCCAGTTGTTGGTTCATGACAGACTGCTTTCATGTATGTATGTATGTATGTATGTATGTATGTATGTATGTATGTATGTATGCATGCATACATGCATGCATGTATGTATGTCTGTGTGTGTGCCTGTATGTGTATATATATGTGTATGAAATTAAATTTTCCAGGATCAACATTGTATTTAACGAAGAATATGAATTTCTAATAAAAACGCTGATATATACAGGACATTAAAAAGAAAATCAAAAGTGTTTATTTGTTCAATGTATCGGAATTTTCATTTAACGAAGTACTATATATACGCACACACAGACGCAAGCACATACTCACACACACTCCCGCACATACATACAAAGAAAGAATAGTTTTAATTGTAAATAGCTAAATGCACTTGTTATAAAGATAAGAGAATATTTACATCCCAATAATCACGTTTTGGAGTGACTATTGGGATGAACAGCTCGCTCTACATTGAGGAAATACTCTGCAGTTATTGTTTCATGTAGTTTGGTAGCTGTTTTGTATTGACACTCGTGATGAGTCTGCATTTCGAGATTAATTATTCAATTTTTTCTTGAGCTTGTGCCAAAATATTGTATTTTTCTACTGATTAAAGAAAACGATCCTTAGAATCTATAAATTTGGGAATTTTAGTATTAGTAATTTTATTGCTGTATTATTTTCGCCGTTCTCTTTTGATAAAACGTTGTATTCTTGTTTTCCGAGGAAGCAGTACGAGTATTGTATGTAGCAGGCTTAAATAAGTCTTATGCAACCTTCGTTTTTACTGATATTTGTTTAGCAGAATAAATAATACTCTTCATTAAGCAATTGCTGTTAAGTGGACAATAACAGAGTTTAATTGTAATTGCATTCTAAAAATAGAAAACTAAAACTAGCTAAATAAATGACACATAATAGATGTATTAGTGGAAGAAGTGTCATGTCACGTTATAATAGTGAAAATACAAACTAAGTTGGACATAACTATAGGGTTTTAAGAAAGAGTATTGTTCAGTATATAACTTAAGAGATGCTATACATAGGCACACATATAAGCTATCCATTAAAGAAACAAGAATTAATTTTGCATTGCTGGTACAACATAAATAGTACTTTAAGAATAGCAAAACGATACAGTCATTAATGAATAAGTATTTAAGAGAAATATGTAAAACAAACTCGCGAGGACAGGAAAGTGTATATTATAATATTTTGTAAGTCTTATAGGGTGAATGATAGTTTCTCTTACAATCTTTAGCAGGAAACCTTTAGTAACGCTTGTGTGACATTTTAGATTGTGAATTTAAAACACACTCGCATATTCAACAGACATGTACATACACACATGTACACACATTCACATATATACACACATACACACATACTGACACACACTATTCTGAGTCATCCATTATATATGAATGTTTAAATATGTATTAAAATAAATTTAAAATGAACTTTTGCAGTCGACGTCATATGTATGACTATACATACATAAATGCATTCATATATGTAAATCTGTATGCTATGTATATACAATATATATATATATATATATATATATATATATA
>NC_068981.1:41995055-41997448 GCF_001194135.2 Octopus bimaculoides
AGAGAGAGAGAGAGAGAGAGAGAGAGAGAGAGAGAGAGAGAGAGAGAGATAGAGACATAAGGAGAGATAGAGAAAAAGAGAGAAGGAGAGAGAGTGTGTGGTGTGAGAGATAAAGTAAGATTGTGTCTAGTGCCTAATTGAAAATTGATGAGTACTTTGGTGTTCTACAATGCCAAGATAGAATTCTTTCACACCAGAATAAAAAAAGAAGCATATAATATTTGAAACATACCACCATCGTAGAATATTGCATTTCTCACATACAAAACTAGTGGCCGAACTTATGGAGACGTTATCAATATGTGAATATACATCAACTATCAGTTCTCTGTTGTTCGTGTATCATCTTCAACATACACATACAAACACCGTCACACGTTTGCACACACACACACACACACACACACACACACACACACACACACACAACCCCCACACATTTATGCAGACAGAGGCACACGCATGCATACAAAGACTACGAATTAACAATCGATATTTATGATTTGGTTCTGGTTGAAAGGTCAACACAAAGAAGTGTCATTTTTTTTTGCTTAGTCTGCCTTTACCCACAACACATTGATATAAAAATCAGACAGAATAAAAAAAAAACCGTTATATTCTCTGTAAAATATAATAATGATTTTCATAATTAAATTTAAGAATCCTTTCTTTGCCGTACAACTAATGACGGACACTTCCATGTTCGGATATAGGTTTTGGAATTATAGTTTATTGGATTATAGCTAATCGTTAAAGGAAACAAAGTTTTCTGCAATCCTGGTAACAGGAAAGTCGAGAACTTAGAATACTTAAGTGGGTAAAATGTCCAATATGTTAGCAATTTACCGATTTAGGAAACTGAAGTGCACGATACGTCTAACATGCGTATAGAATGAGTCAATGTAGGATCCAGTACGTGGTGGCTCAACATACTAAAAATAACTGCCAAATATCCTTCACATCGTATCCTATCAGCTTAACAACATACACACACATATACTTATATACATAAATATACGCAAATATCTTAACAATAGAAAAGCACATTGGTAAATTGTAGTCATAGATTATCTATGTCTCAATAAAAGACAAGATAGTTCCATGTAGAATCAGGGATCTTGATCTGATGGATCCAATGAGAATTGATATGGATCTAACGAACAGCCTCAACAACAGCAAAACAGCATAAAACAATAATTGTGTAAAGATATAAGAGAGAACAGATTGTTTCTTGATGGTTTTTGGAGATTGATTCTATATTATTTTATAAAAGAAGATCGTTTGCTATAAAATTTGGAACAAAACAATACAAAGCAAAAGAAAAAAAAAGACAAAACAAAAACATCAAAACATGCACAAAATAAGCCAAAAGCAAACCAAAACGAAATATAAAACAATTCGTTGATGTTTACTTTCGGAGCAATGTTTTTGAAGTTCACAATGTCTCTTGTTATCCTTTAGGTTGAAAAGCTGTTTATGTATACACATACATACATACATACATACATACATACATACATACATACATACATACATACCTACATAATACATACATAATACATACATACATGCATACATACATACATGGTGCTGTAACTAGAACACTTTATAATGAAATCCGTCGGAAGGATAAACGCGAAGACAAAGAAATAAAACCCCACATAATAAAACGGAACACTGGTGGAATGTCCCAGGGAAGACCTCAATAAAACGTAAGCACAACAGATCTGATATAACGATTTGGGATAGAGAAGAGAAACTGTGGACATTTCTGGAAATTAGCTGCCCAGCGGATGTTAACATAAAGCTGAAGATCAGTGAAAAAGAGAAATCTGCAGTTACTCTATCCAGATCACAAGTTCAGGTTTACACCTATAATTATTGGGACCCTGGGATATGTAACACACTGCCTAAATACCTATCTAGAGAAATTAAGCTTCTCAAACCAGAAAGGAGAAAGCTAATTTGAAGACTACAGATCCAATCCATAACTGGAATTGTAAAAATCTGTAAAACTTTCCAGAAATTTATCATTTAAATATGTATGAGCATGTCTAGATATGCAACTATATGCATGAGAATACATACATAAAACAAAACATACAAATCTGCACATATTCATACATACATGCATACATACATACATACATACATACATACACACATACATAGATACATACATATATACAAACAAAAATACCTTCTTGGTGATGTTGAAATTCCAATGAAGGAGCCTTGAATCTAGCTTAGAAACCTGGCTCTTTCTCTATTGGAAAGAAGTCTTGAAATAAAACCGAACAATGACATACACACATATATACATACATGCATACATACATACATACATACATACATACACATATGTGTGCATGTGTTATATATATATATATATA
>NC_068981.1:41997908-41999386 GCF_001194135.2 Octopus bimaculoides
TATGCATGAGAATACATAAATATAGTGATTAATGCTATAATGAAAGAAGACAACATAGGAGGGAGAAATTTGAAAAAGTTTGTGTTTCATCTTAAAGCTTAAAAAGAATGGAAAGGCTCTTGACGTTTCTGACTCGGGTCCTTCAGCAGAAGAAGCGTATAGAGGGAAAGTAAAGGACAAGGCGAAAAGAGAAAAAGTAGTTGGAGGAAAAACGAGTTAGACGTTATGGGCCAAGTGAGAAGAGGTTTTGTGGAGGGAATTAAGATAGGAGGATGTGTGTGTGCGTGTGTACAAGTGTATAGGAGTACACCCAAGAATTGAGATAGCATAAGAGGGAAGTGTATGTGTGTAAAGGGATGCGCATATGGAAGTGTAATGACGTGGGATAGTCGGGGTATGGGTGGTTGGTATATGTAATCGTACTGTGCGCGAGTAAACTGTAAAAATGAGAAGATGGCAGCGGCTACAAGTGTGAGGTGTATAAGTGTATATGTGTATGAGTGTATATCTATATATATCTATATATATCTATATGCATATACATACATATATATATATATATATATATATACACGTTGATTTTGAAGTATATATATATATATAGATATAGGTAAATAGATATGCCTATATGCACACACGCACGGAAAGAGTGAGAGAGAGAGAAAGATAGATAGATAAAGAGAGAGAGAGAGAGAGAG
Organism: Octopus bimaculoides; assembly: GCF_001194135.2. Lineage (NCBI taxonomy): Eukaryota > Metazoa > Mollusca > Cephalopoda > Octopoda > Octopodidae > Octopus > Octopus bimaculoides. The sequence goes on from NC_068981.1 coordinate 41,998,607, forward strand.
AAAAGTAAAATTCGACTTGATGTTTCATTACAGAGCAAGCTCATGACTTTATTCATATATATTGTGGGAATTCCAATGTGTAACCTCACAATTTATGTCTCAGTATACCAACCGAGTTGTTATTAAATCTTTTGGAAATCTATCCGGCAATTGATTTGCAGACACACTATCCAAAAGTCATATATCACATATCTCAATTCATGGAGAAATAAACTTCATCAATAGACCGGTGAATACAAGATATTCGAGAAAGGATTAACTTAACTTCTATATGTCGCTTGGGACGGTTATTTTTTTCCACCAGAAGACAGCAGTTTGTGAAATTGTAATAGTTGCATAAAAAAATACTACGTCCATTTTCTAGTGCATTTGTTTTTGCGCTCATCGCTCATATACCATTAATGTTCATTAACCTTGGTTGGATAAAGAGGCAAACTGGTCATGTTTAGACACAAGTTCAGAAAGCTAGAAATCATCTTGGGTATTCTCAGTAATCATCTTTAACTCTCGGTGAAAATGCAAAACATAACGGCCAAATTTCTCTAATATTACATCTAAGTGTCTTTAAGAAAGGTAGATAACATTGGCTAATACAGTCTTACACACATTGCGGTTAGAAAAAAAAAACAAAGAAAAAAAAGCGACTGACTGGTTGCAGTTAGAATTCGTTTGACCATAGATTTATCCAGTCGGGGCTTCCCCCGGGATAACCACCACCAACACGACCACGACGACCACCACGACGACCACCACGACGACCACCACCACAACCACGACGAC
>NC_068981.1:42000132-42002107 GCF_001194135.2 Octopus bimaculoides
ATATATGATATATATGTATGTGTAGATATATTCATACATACATGCACACACACATGTATGTATGTATGTATGTATGTATGTATGTATGTATGTATGTATGTATGTATGTATGTAAATATGTATGCATGTATGTAAATATGTATGTGTGTACGTATGTGTGAATATATTTTCCGTCTCCCACTGATTTTATTATGAAAAAAAAACAAAATATTCAACATTTTACTAGCGGTGAATGCTGCTGCTATTTTGTTTTTTATTTTGATATCGATATTCGCTTTGTGGCTTTCGGTGAATATATTATCATGACTGCACACCTCAAAATGAATAAACAAAACTAGTATAGAAAGTAAAAACAAAAATTTCAAAAACTCAAGCAAAAATACAACCTCAACAATAAAACCCCCGACTGTAACAGACACGAAAACGATATTTAATTTTTTAATACAATCTGTCATAACAGGATATATGTAATAGTTACTGTACAATTGTCCGATGCAGTTAATCTATCTCTCTGACGACAGTGTTATTATATTACTAAGATATATAATTCCTATCAATAGGTTATAATCAGTACTTCGGTTTATATATTTATTTCTAGATATCCAACAGCTGAAGTTCATGATTCTGGCTATGAATTCGTATGGTACTGAAGTACAAGGGTTTCAATCTTTTATGTATACGTTATACAATGAAAAGTGTTGATTCCTGATACTCGTATACTATGTTAATTTATAATTGTTTTTTTAATGATTTAATCAGAGGGAAGGGGCAGTGAATGCTTATAACTTTCAGAGTCTTCTCTCCATCGATATTGGTGAGACTGTTTCACCTGATGTTCCTCTTCAACATATTCAAGTGAATGTAAAAAAAAAAAAACCAAATAAAAAGAGACAAACAAGAACAACAAAAACAAAACAAAAAACACCTGAGTGGGAATGGAATTACAGATGTCTAAATGATGTTATGGGATGAAGAATTATTGGGTTGTTTAGTATGGAGTCTGGATGAGTGAAGATATGGTATGAATGACAAAGGGAAAAGAGATGGATGAAGTGGATGGGATTAGGCACAGTCGTGTGCAACTAGTTAGGTTTGAAGAACAACTGTTGTTGAAGTAACGATAGAAAATGCAGGGTGAAGGAACAGTAATTCTGTGGCTTAGAAATTCAGCGCTTGAACAGCCATTTCAGTATATTTAGAAGTTGAAATCTCTGACTATAGTAATGTGGGAACTAAAACCACCGCTGTTTAAATTTACGCCTAGTATTTAGTGATTTCTTCTATTTATTTGTTTTATTCCCTATAATAAATTCAGTTTAGAGAAAAGAGAGAGAGAGGGAAAGAGTGTGAAGGTATGAGTCAATAATAGGATGTGTATATGTGTATATGTGTGTGTGTGTGTGTGTGTGTGTGTGTGTGTGTGTGTGTGTGTGAATGTGTGTGTGCGTTTGTGCTTGTGTATTTGTGTGTGTGTGTGTGTGTGTGTGTGTGTGTGTGTGTGTGTGTGTCTGTGTTTGTGTGTGTGTGTGTGTGTGTGTGCATTGTGTTCCCAATTTCCAGTCGAGCTATTTCCCCTTGTCTGATTGGTTTAGTCTTGAAAAAGTAATTAAAAAAAAAGACTTTCATATTGATCAAAGCCACCACCGTGTATTACAAGACATTTTCAGTTCATTCATTCCGAACCAGTTTGTAAGAAAAATGGACAGAGCTAATCCTGTCGCTCCAGATTAGCAAAGAACAAGAATGAATAATTACAATTGTGGTTTGAAATGAATTTGATGAAGTCAACTGTCAATTAGATAATTAGTTTCTGTTAACTGTTAATTCGTACAATATTCATATAGAGTTATTTTGCAATGTTTTATTTTTAGTTTGCGAACAGAGCTTTTGTGTTATATCTCAAGGGTTAAACTGTACACACACACACACACACACACAGACACACACACACAGACACACACACACAGACACACAC
>NC_068981.1:42002117-42006651 GCF_001194135.2 Octopus bimaculoides
TATGTAATCGTTACCAATATAGCAGGAGATTTCACCGCAAAAAATCTAAATTAGACTCCTTAGGGATCGTTCTCCTTGTTTATATATATATATATATACTTATATGTTTAGAGTCAATATGTAAACGTTATATTTTCCTTTAGAAGAGACATTTTTGTAGCAATGTAATTGCTTCTTCTCAGTACTAAAGAATTACCATTTGGAAATCCGTTGCAGTTTTGTAGCTGTATCTTTGTAGTTGTACCTTTGTAACAATTTCATTTTTAATGAACTGTACCTTTATCCTATAAAATGTGGTTCAGATTAGAAAACCAAATTAGATTTATATAAAAGCACCTTTCTTTACCTCACCAGTTGTTTTACAACATATATTTTACTAGCTTTTTCAATTTAGTTCGGATGAAATGTAGGTAAACAATAAGTTGTATGTTGCCGTTTAAGGTCACGTGCGTTCATCTATACCAAAATAGATTATTAGTTTCCAGTACACTTTTAAAATTAAAGTCCCAAAGACATTAAAAAAATTCTCGACATAATTACTTTTAAGCTTAAAATACTTCAGCATGTTAAATATATTTTAAAGAATTCTAATCATTTAGTTTATAAAAATAGAGAAAAATGCGGAGTAATGCTATTGAGAATATGTTTTTACTTTCATTTAATTTGGCAAAATACATGAACGTGTTGTATAGAAAGTATCAAGGCAGAAGGTAAGAAGAATACAGTTTAAATGGTAAAGAGTTAGCGAATACTTTCAGTCTTTGAGACGTTGTGTTGATTTTAATTTAACTCTTATACACTGCATAGTAATTACTTGGGAAATGTCTGTTTCAATATTTTAAGTAGGGCAGTTGGCTATAAATAACAAGAACCTGGAACCGTGCCTACCGAATCTAGTGTTCTGCTGGTATGGCAAACTTGTATACTCATTTAGTGCCAGTCTCTACTTTTGATTCTCACCAACTACTATAAATTGTATGAACTGCAACAAACGACCTAAAGGTTGGAAGAATAATTAGACGTGACACTATGAACTTCGTCTAACAGCGTAGTTCTTACTTTTGAATTTCTTGTTAAGATTAGGAAATAACTTTTTTTTTCTTTTTCATAGTTATTGTTAAGAATCTTGTTACACTTCGAATTTCTTTCCGACTGGTAATCAAAAGAACTGAGTGTTTGATATTGCTTTTCTAATTTAAAAAAAAAAATAGAAGAAAAAATATTGATTTGCTAAATTTTTGTTTGCTATTTACAGATTAAAGATATTTCCTGAAATTTTTAAAATAACAATTTCTATTATTCATCTTTATCCGGCGCAGGAAATATTTTCTCATGGAACAAAATTATTACAATGTAAAACATTTCTATACAAAATATAACAGCCTCTTTAACCACCTTGAGACGATGGTGACTCTTACAGTAATTGTTGCTCAGTATTGATATCATATATTGGCACAAAGATACACAGTTGTCGTCCTTATTCACGACAGTGTAGTGCTGCTATTTATTCTAGCAAATGCAGCAGACACTACGTGTTTGCTCAGCATGCTGGATATAGCGACTAAATCTTTCTCAAAGCTACCCTTCTCACTGTCACAAAAACTGAATCACACATTAAATTATGTAATTATCTGTTGTCTCTCACTTACCAGAAGCTTATTAGGCCAGAAAATTTCTTCGTTTCCATCACAGAAATACAACCTCACCCACCTGCTGTTATTAGCTCTTATTTTCAGCTGTGTGGACTGGAATAACATGAAAGCAAATGTTTTGCTCAAAAACACAACGTACTGGTCTGTTTGGAAGGAAAAAACCCATCACCTTGTGGTCGTGAATTCGATATCCCCTATCCCCTATCCATGCTCCTTTACGTGCAAGTATTTGAACTGAGGACATAAAAGACCGTAACTAAATGCCACAAAGCACTCTATACTGTTTTTACTTGTGTACCAGATATAGTTTCAACATTGATGGTGTTTGAAGTGGCTTTGCATCAATATCAACAATTCAAGTGGTCCCGTTTTCGGTAATATCAAATCGCTTTACAATGGTTCAGTAACTTTTACAGAAATGCACCATAGTATTTTTGACAAATGCGTCAGAACTTTTGTGGAAGGGAGAAGTTGACATAAGTATTTGACTGTTGACTATTACTTGTTTCATTTTATCGACCCTGAAATGCGAAGCTGATCTCGGTGTGGTTCGAAGCTGGTAACATTTTATATGGCGCTCTACAGGTTCTGTCAGTCTAATTGTGGTTTTCCCTTTAATCGTTTCTGTCCTTTGCGCCATCGTCGAACTACTCCTGGTGAATTCCATGACAAAGCACTATGTGATTGTCATAGTATTTTCATAGGAGAGCACAAAATTAGCTTTCAGTTGCCCTTACTTTATGTTGGCTACAGTTAATTCTGAGTGACCGTAAGATTGAAAAGCAAAGCTGACTTCAGCAGGATTTGAACTCAGAGCGCAAAGAGTGCAATTAAATACGGCAAGATATTTAAATAACCCTCTAACACTGCTTCAAGTTAACTGACAATTTTGTTTATAACACAGCATTACTATTCTTAATGTACAATAATGTTTCTTTACTACAATTGTTATTAAAGTCTAAATAATTACAAATGAAAAAGAGATTAAAATTTCAATCGAAATCGCTCAGTCGAGTTTGAAGGAAGGAATATTAATTTTCATTTCTGACAAGAGAAAGATCTAGGTCTGTCTGAATGGCTTAAATGAGGACGTATATAAACGACATAAACCTCATTATTGAAGCAGAACTAAATATACACATATATATATATATATAAAAAAAAAGAAATCTTGGCGAGAACGTCTTAGTAATCTTCTGGACTGTAATAGACTGATTTAACAGCAACATTGGAAACTTTCTGGATATGATAAAAGTTTCTGAAAGATATATATTTGCGAGAGATTACATAGCTTTTATTTTGAGAATTCTGCACTTGATGTAACGCTCATATTTATTGAAGTGTTTTTACCTTAATGAGAAAAGTTGGAGAGTGAAAGCGCTTTTCTTTACCACTTTATTTTATTAAATAGAATGCAATATAGCTTATCGATTTGTGAGGGTGGAAACCTAATTCATTTTTATATAACCACTGTCCATCAGTTGTGGTATTGAAATATGTTCTTAACTGAGTAAAAAATTGTTATTGTACAAATATAATATAACGTAATAAATATAATATGATATATAATATATAACAAAATACCAAATCAAATAATATGATAATGGAACTTGTGTTGCTTTCGATGAAGTGTGTTCTAGTTATTCGATCGACAGAAGTGCCAGATCCGTTGTATTTTTGTATAAGTTGTGAGTATTCCATAGATAGTTGTGCAATTGATATAAACCTGAGGCGAACTCGGCGTGGAATTATAATTGCAGACGTGATCCATCGTATGATCTTACACATGGTTTCCTTTCAAACAATTTCAATCACAATGTTTTTGTTCAGCCGAGGCTATGGTAAAAAGATACAGGCACAAAGTGCCCTACTGTGGAATCGTACCCGGGGCTTCATGATTGTAAAATGAACTTTTTAACCAAACAGGAATGGTTATGCACCAAAACAATCTCTCTGTCTGTCTGTCTGTCTGTACCCTCTTCTCTCTCTCTCTCCCTCTCTCTCTTTTTTACATACATTCAACATACAGCAAATATAGTGCGTATGTGGCTTTTTTTAAGCACGTGGTATTGAAAACATGATTTTTATTGAGTTTTAATATTTTATTCAGGTTTTTCACTATTTATTTATTAGTCTTTTATTTTCTATTAAAAATAATAAATTACATTAAAACAATAAAGTCCGGTTTTATCTTCTTTATTTAAATAATCGTAGTAGTTTTATCAGTGAAGTTTCTTTAATATTTTTTATTCGAACTCAATTTTATCTCTTTTTCCTTCCTTCGCTATCACCAGATTAAAAATTTTTAATTGTTCAGGTCAGGTTTTTTCAGAAACCAGGAAGGAAATTGTTTGGTTGAGGTGTCTGGTGTATTGTTATAAATATACACTCCATAACTAATCATCTTGTTTTCAGTTATATTCCACTAAAAAGACAATTGCATTATCGACTAGAACACTGCCGAGTTGTTGTTGTTGTTGTTAGTGTTGTTTATCTCAGGTCAGGCATTGTGGAACAGATCTTTATTCGAAGGCTTTCTATCTCGGAACACCCAGTCTTTTCAGATATAATTAATCTTAGACTGGTTGATTACTCTAGAAGATTAGGCAGGCATGTTGAGGTAAGGTTGCCTCGCTTTCTTCAGCTGAGATTTGTTTATGCTGCGTCTGAGGAAATAGGCAATGATTCATTGTCTCCTCTCTCTCTCTTCGTTTTTCTCTCTCCTTCTTATTTTCTCTCTCTCTTCTTATTTTCTCTCTCTCTTCTTATTTTCTCTCTCTCTCTCTTCTTATTTTCTCTCTCTCTCTCTTCTTATTTTCTCTCTATATATGTGTGTGTGTGTTTGTGTGTGTGTGTGTGTGTGTGTTTCTGTCTGTGTGTGT
>NC_068981.1:42007860-42014247 GCF_001194135.2 Octopus bimaculoides
TCTCTCTCTCTCTCTTCTTATTTTCTCTCTCTCTCTCTTCTTATTTTCTCTCTATATATGTGTGTGTGTGTTTGTGTGTGTGTGTGTGTGTGTGTTTCTGTCTGTGTGTGTGTGTGTGTGGAGGCAGATGGCCTAGTGGTTAGAGCAGCCGACTCGCGGTCGAGGGATCGCAGGTTCGAATCTCAGACCGGGCGATGTGTGTGTTTATGAGCGAAACACCTAAGCTCCACGCGGCTCCGGCAAAAGGTAATGGCGAACCTCTGCTGGCTCTTTCACCACAACTTTCTCTCACTCTTTCCTCCTCCTGCATCTAGCAGCTCATCTGCGACGGACCGGTGTCCTGTCCAGGTTGGGGACCTATACGTCAATGAAACTGGGAAACTAGCCCATGGCTCGAGAAAGAATAAACAACGACAATATATACATGTATGTATGTATGTATATATATGTAAGCCAGAAAACAGACAACAAATTAGTTGGACAGTATGCATAAAATAATATTAATATATCAGCGTAAATGCTCCAACAGAAGCTACATTATGCAACAAAGCTGAAATTGTGCTTTAGATAAAGAATCAATGTTTAGTTTTTAAAATTCACTTCTCTAAAAAGTGTTTCTGAATGGTACATTAACTATTTTATCGTATTTTATCTTTAAATTAATTAAATTGTTCAGTGGTCAAGAAAATTTCAATTCTATTGAGCTTCGCTTTGAACGACATGTTTCCCATCCCCATCTACCTTTTGCTACGTATCACATCCTAATTCACTCCCACTTTCCCCTTTCCCCCTCACTGCGCACTCATGCACAGTCACATACGCATGCACACACTCACATATATGCACGAATATTTCTTTTATTGGTTTTGGTCATTGAACGGATATGGAAAGCCTTTAAGTAATTTTAGTTGATCACATCAAGCCCAGCACATATTTCAATTTCAGGCCGATAATTTTTTTTTATCGAGTATCTGAATGTAACACCGGTTTCCTAATATAAAGTGTAGTGTCAGAATTATAACTGAATACAGGGATACAAGCACACTTATAGATATATTTATGTATGTATATATGCGCCTGTGCCTGCATCTATCTATCTATCTATCTATCTATCTATCTATCTATCTATCTATCTATCTATCTATAATATGCACTGAATTAGTGTGTGTATTCGTCTCTGTGTGCGTAAGTGGCACTCTTAACGAAGTTCTCAGTCGGAATCAGAGTTACAGAGTGCACGACAGAACTGGACCTTTGAATTACAGATGCAACACGGCCAACAGGTTTCTGACTAGTTTCCATTTACTTAGTTCCACTCCCAAGGCTTGGGTCTGCCCGAAGCAACAGTGACAGATACTAATACAAAGTGCTACGCAGTAGGATTGAACGCGAAATCTTGTAGTTTCAAAGTAAACTTCTAAACCATTCGGCCACGCTGCGTCCTTGATATTCGATACCACTGAATAAAAACAATTTACCATTCATCGCAAGTAGCTGTAGTTCTGTAAATTGATTGTTTTTCTACTTTATTGTACCGTGTTCAGTTGTTCTGTAAGATTTGAACAAAAGAAGGGAATTGACTCCAATCTATACACTACCACGAAATGCTGCACGGAAGCCGAACTTCTTCAATGATGCTCCAAAAACACAACATCAACTTTACAGGACTAGTCATGATATAACCAGCCATATATTATGTACGAGGAGACAGCACAGTTCTTTAAATATGCTTTACAAAAATCAAATGAGGATACCTTCGCGATATATATACTCTAAAGCAGCCCCATATACACATATTAGTTTATGTCTTAATAGAAAATTGGCGTCACCCGAATGCATCAAATTTGAAATCGCTATTGATGAAGTCTCTGAAGACCCATAAAAGACCTTAGTTTAAACCATCAGATCAGTAATTCAATGCTATACATCTATGAGTTTGTAAAGTTAAAGATTTAGTATTTAGCACAGATGCATTTTTATAGGTTTTTATATTTGCTACAATGTTCGCATAGTTAAGTTCACTACCCCGTACCTTTATAGATAAAGCACAAAATAGCAAGTTATATGTTTTCCGCTTTGTGTTTTTCATTTTATAAAACTAGTGATTTAATAGACTAAATCTTTACCATAATATAGAAACAGTTTCATTATGGTGAAAGTGACCGTCGAGTGAGTTCGTTTAATTCATCCCACCAAAAATGTAAAACGAGAAAAAAATACTGAAATATAAAAGTAAAACATTGTCTCCAATAATGTAATGTAATGTCTGGAACATGACTTTCCAAGACAGCCCTCTGGTTAATGGCTTTCTTGGAACAGGCAAATTAAATAATTCGCACGCGTAGTTAGACTAATATAACTTCAACTCACTCTAGGCAATTTTATTTTCAGATTTTTCCATTTTATTTCCTTCATTCATTCTCACTATTTATCTTTATACATTTTACTTTCGTACATTTCCGTTTCATCATACACCCCGCTTCGTTTCTTTCCAATATTATTTCTCTCCGCTATAAAGAATTGATTTATTATAAACATAGATCTTGACAAGTACATCGCAGAAATTTTAATGTCTCAGTGAGTTGAGTTCTAGCCTTTACATTCCCCATTTCCCTTGTTACTTGCACAGCATACATTTCCCTTGTTGCTTGAATGGCATACATTATTTGGAAGAAACGCATCGACTATTTCTGTTTTCACCCTTAATTCATGGGCTGCTTTAAGACAAAACAAATATATTTCAACATAGATATAGTTTACTAATTAAGAGTCAATATTTTAACCAAAGCTAAGAGTCTGTTGCAGAATTACAGTTATCGGGCACTCAGTCGAAGGTTCGACTTCAAAACGGCTCAGCTACCAGCGACTCTATTGAAATATGTGCCTAGTTAGAAATGACAGTCAATGTAATAGCAGGACTCAGGTCTGAAAAGTACCCAATGATATGATGAAGTTCTGAGCTGTATACTTTAATTGTTAAAGAAGATAGGCTTATATTTACCAAGGTCTCTATTTCTTTGAATGAAAAAAACTGGACAGAAAAGAAAGCACGAAGTCATGTTCTGTAAAGAGTTGCTTCAAACTCTTAATAAATATCTCTCAATGTTTAATGAATACAAAGAATTGTAAATACGTTTCCATTTTTCGAAGAAAAAAAATAAAAGGAAAATATCAAGTTTCTAGATTTTGTCGCTTTTCGCTCGCACTGACGTTGTTTTCTAAAGTTATGTGGATGTTTGCTTGCGTATATGAAGAAACATACATACATGTATACACACACATGTATATATATTTATGTATATAAACAGACATATATATATACGTACATATATACATTCATGTGAACATGCATACATACACGCATACACACGTATGTTATCATAGGGTTGAATATCTATCTATCTATCTATCTATCTATCTATCTATCTATCTATCTATCTATCTATCTATCTATATGTCTACTGTCTGTCTGTCTATGTATCTATCTATCTATTTACATATGTATAGATATTTATGTATATAAATAGACATATATACATGTGAATATACATACATACGTACATACATGTGAACATGCATACATACACGCATACACACGTATATATGTAAGCAGTGCTACCTTAGGGCTGAATATTCATCTGTCTGTAAGGCTGCTTGCTTGCCTGTCTGTCTGTCTGTCTGCCTGTCTATCTATCTACATATACATATGTGCATGTATATCTATGTGTGCATTGTGATTCTATCAAATGCATCGAATAATAGATAGCAGCATAGGTGCCTCATGCTAATAGAAGTGTATCTACAAAGCATCATTCTGTTAGAATTCATCCTTGCCCTAGTTCTAAACATTTTGTTCACGTGACTTAGACGGGTAAGAATGGTATCCGATGATCTTTTTCAAAGCAATGATCAAAGAAGTTAATCTGCAAACCAGAATCGAATTAAATTAAATATAAAACCAAACTGAAAAGCATGATCACTGCCGATGGCTTCCACATAGTTTCCATTTACTGTCTTCCGGATTTCGTTTACAAGGTTTCAGAAGATCCATAGAGAAAGTGAAAAATTACTGACCAAGTTGATGCGCAGCGAATTTGAGCCCTACAGCTCAGAGTAACGAAGAAAGCTTCGTAGCAACAACCTCAGTTAACCAAATCTAAGCACAATGATATATACAAGTGAAACATTCATTAATGCTATACTGCATTAGTGTGTTTAAGTGAAATGAAATATATGAGAATAAAGTACTTTGGAAACGGACATATTTATCGTTCTGTCTGATAGTCCGTCTATCTGTTTGTCTTTCTCTCTGTCTACTTGTCTGTTAATTGGTCACTCTGCGTTTTTTTGCCTGTCTGCCTAACTGTATCTTTCGAAATGTCTTTCACTTTGTTTTGATATTGTGTATATGTGTATATGTGTGTGTGGGTGTGTACAATATAATATAATATAATATAATATAATGTATATATATATATATATATATATATATATATATATATATATTCAGATGAATATGGTACTTAAGTTGAAGCACCAGAATTTAGTACGGTATTATCCATACAATTTCAAAATAAAGTGATTAAAATCAAAATTAGCAACAAGGATATACAGAGGTAATGCAGTACGATCGTTTCACGCAACTCCATTTAATTGAACAATGCAACCATTATATCAAAGACAGAATTTAATTAAATTAAAGGAGTACTGAGATAAAATAAAACATGCTAGCTATATAATCAATTAAATTATAATCTAAGCAGTTTATTATAAGTAGTGAATATACCAGTATTGTTTTATATAAGCTAAGTATGAATTTATAGAGGTACAAAAATTAGATTTATTTTATAAATAGATAAAGGTTATTGTAAAATAATAAAGAAATAAAATAATAAGGTAGGGCAGAAAAAGGTTTTATTCTTTTGTTATAATATTCTTCTTAATAATAAACGAGAATATGGAATACGAAAACATGGAAACAAAAGCAGGAAAGTGAAAACAAACGGTAAGGGCTGTTAAGCCATACATAATGAGGCGAAGTGGTGAACGCTAGAGAAACAAGCTTTGACAGGAAACAGACAAAAATGCGTGCTATTCCTGTAGCTGAACAACAAGAAAGAAAGAAATTCAAATCAGGAAAAGAAAGATAGCAATGGTCACGTGTGAGCAACGAGAGAGTCAAAAAGGAAAAGTGAAGGTGAAAATGGGAGAATATAGAAAGAGGAAGAGAGAGAGAGAGAGAGAGAGAAATATAGATAGTGATAGAATTGGTGTCGCATCAGAATATATTAAGATAAAACTTAGTTGGAAATGGATGCGTGGCGTTCAATCATATAATATAAATAATATATATATTCATATATGCATACATGTACATACTTATGCATATATATATATATATATAATTTATATTATTATATGATTGAACACCACGCATCCATTTCCAAGTAAGTTTTATCTTATATATATATATATATAAATATATACATACATACATATATGTGTGTGTGTACATGTATGAGTGTATATGTCTGAGTGTGCGTGTATGTATATGTATATTACATACACAAATACCTACACAGCATGTTTCACATGTATCCTTATAAAAGTATCACGTTTCTATTTTCATACATTACATTTTTCTTTCGTCTGAATATAAAGCATTTAAGTAGATTTTACATTATACAAATTGTTACCCAAAATGCCATGCTTGTAATAATAATGGGGTAAACGGTCGAGCAACGAAAGAAATTTTCGAAATAATAACATTTTTACGCAATATTCATGGTAAAAGTAGTTACAAAGTGGCTTGTGGTGGGTTAGTGGTGATAACGTTACAACTGCCATGCCTACAATAATTACCGTTGCATAAGAGAAGAGTCGCTTTCTTTATCAGTGCTATTAACATTGCATATATAGCTTCAATCTATGTTCATTGTTATTATTATATTTATTTCGATGACTCCTGAATTGTTTTGTATTATGTATTGTGGTATACCAACCCCAACACAAACTCACATGTATATATTTACATGTAAGTCAGGACACATAAACACACACACACACACACACACACACACACACACATATATATATATATATATGTATGTGTATATGTATATGTATATATACACACAGAGATATATATGTATATAGATATATATATGTAAACATAGATATGTATATAGATAGATACATATATGTATATGAATTGTGACTTTTAGACATAGAACATTTCATATATATATAGACATAGAATATTATACATATGTATGTGTATATATATGTATATATATATATGTATATATGTATGCGTGTGTGCGTGTGTATATGGATTCATATGTATATATATATATATATATATATATATATATATATATATATATA
>NC_068981.1:42014812-42018467 GCF_001194135.2 Octopus bimaculoides
ATATATATATATATATATATATATATATATATATATATATATATATATATATATATATATATATATATACATACATATACATGCACACACACACACACGCATATATATATACATGCATGTAGGTATTTTGAAAAGTCTTCTGAATATTGCTATTTATATAGTTCTCCATTCTGGGGTAATCTGACCCATACGCATGCATGCATACATACATACATACATACATACATACATACATACATACATACATGTATATTTGCATATATTGATAATCACTCAGCGTGAAATGACATGTGCTCGGTGTGGGAGATTATTTATTGAATTTATGATGGATGCCAGCTCTTATATTAATGCCGCACCCATCTGTGTTGTTCAGTAACTGGATATTCTTCTGATCAATTTTATGGAAGAAACCTTTTATTAAAAGTAATGACATTCGTCTCTGAAACCTGAATTCATTTTGCAAAGAATGAGTATTCGCAATTTGACTGGACACAACATCAGCGAATAAAATAACATTAAGAAATGGTAAACAGAGTGTTGCCTTGGGCACTCAACTTCTGATGGAACATTAGCTGTGTCACTGTAACCTGTACTGTGTCTTAAGGTGTCTAAACATGGGGGAGTACAATTCTCTTAGGCTCGAACACAGCCGATATTTCTTGAGAGATAAGAAACGTAGAGAGAAAGCGGCAGCAGAGAAAAATATAGAAAAACAAGACGTATATTGGATTGGTAGTGGCTGTGTAGTAAGTAGCTTGCTTACCAACCACTTGGTTCCGGGTTCAGTCCCACTGCGTGGCACCTTGGGCAAGTGTCTTCTACTATAGCTTCGGGCCGACCAAAGCCTTGTGAGTGGATTTGGTAGACGGAAACTGAAAGAAGCCCGGCGTATATATGTATATGTATGTATATGTATGTGTACTTGTATGTCTGTGTTTGTCCCCCCCCCCACCATCGCTTGACAACCGATGCTGGTGTGTTTACGTCTCCGTAACTTAGCGGTTCGGCAAAATGAGACCGATAGAATAAGTACTAGGCTTACAAAGAATAAGTCCTGGGGTCGATTTGCTCGACTAAAGGCGGTGCTCCAGCATGGCCGCAGTCAAATGACTGAAAGAAGTAAAAGAGTAAAAGAGTAAAAGAGTATTGACACTGAAAAGTTGCATATCAAATTTGACTCGCTGGGATTTGAACACAATGAGTAGACAGCTGACATGAAAAAAGCATAAGACAGTTTATTCGAACATTTGCGACTCTATTATCCCGCCACCTGAAACGACTGTTACTATGTTACATCGGAGTAACTTTAGCAGCAGTCCGAATATAATTGTAATGTGTGCCGGAAAGCGAAGAGTATAAACGATTTAAATAGTATTCTTATTGAAATGTTTGAAGAAAAGATAATTTCGATTTCAAAACTTCCGCTACGAAACAAAATATATTTGACTAGTTGTGAAAAGAAACTCATTGAATTGGTGTTGACAGTGATGAACGATGTCAGTGTACAGTGTATATATATAACCGTAATGAGCCATCAGTTCGTCATATATATGCATGTTTATATTCTCTTTCTACAAATGCAAAATAGTATTTCGAGGATACTAAAGTAAACAAAGAAAAAGAAAATGAAAAAAAAATTTTAAACGAGAGAAAAATCGTTGATCGACTCTTCTTACGAACAAAATGTTAGTTATCAAATAGAAAAGAACTGTTTGGAGATGGTAAAATATGAATACCTAAAAATGAGTTGCTCATTCTCAAATAGGAATTAAAACCATCAGTATGAAACTCATCGGAAGTGTGTAACGGAAAGAGAAGTAATTATCAAGAAATTTAGTGAAGTTCAATTAGCAATTAACAGGGAGATAAAGAGAGTCAATAAAAATCGCAGAGGAAAGAAAGTTTGTTCAGGATTCAGTGTGGCGAGAAATCTGAAAGAACTGTGAATGCATTTCATGAAAACCGTGTAATAGCAACGTCAAAATCTTCGATATTCTAAAAGAAAACTATTCAGGATAGATAAAAACTCCTGGAAGAAACTTGATTGTTGACAAGAGGTACAAAAAGTGATCATCTATTGAAAGTGATTTATCCACACGTATTAGCAAGCTTTCCACGCGTATATAAATGTAAAAAGTTGATTGGTATTTGCCGAAACAAGTGTTTTTATTAAGATATGACGAAAAACTTCCGGTTAATTTCTTGCAAGAATTTAATGTCTAAAATGCATTCTCAGAGACGTCAGGAACAAAATATTAAGACATTGTAAGAAATCTTTTGATAGCTTCGAGCTCTACTTCTGTGAACCAACGATTTTTTTCTTATTGCTCTAGTTTGATCACATAGTCTCTGTTCCGTGAGTTGAAACAATCCCATTTCTCTCCAATGATCATACATACGTTGTCGGTAACCCCTAATTTGAGCACCATTTTCATCTACCGAGTTGCTCAGGTAGTAACACTCCATGATCACAGCATTAATTTGTTTGCTCCATCTACGCCGTGTATGGTGGTCCCTTTCTGGATATCGACAGGCTGTAGCCGGACTAGAATCTCTGAGTCTGCCGGGTGCAACACTATCACTATCAATGCCTTCAGTTTCATTCCCACCGATATTCACAATATCTTGATTTTTCATTGTCACTCATATGAGGTAGCGATTATCAGGTTGCTAAGTTACCAGTGTTTTTATTGTGACACCATCACTAGATGTATCATTAGTCAGGACATGGAGAGGCTCCACCCGCTTCCTTTCATTATTATTATTATTATTATCATCATCCCTTATATCACTGATATTATTGTTTTTATTTTTTACTATTTGTCATTGTTATATTAACAATCTCAGAGGTTACACAGGCCTATGCAAGGCAGGGGTGGCACCAATTTCCAGCGATGTTCACATGGACAGCTGCATAGAAAATTACACTGTTTGATTTGGCCCTCCTCAGCGATGTTCTGTCATGCTGAACGACTTTCCAGAGAGTCCAATGCTCACTTGTAATCTTCTTTGGTGAACAGGCTCTTCAGTCTTCTGTCGCCATTGTCAATTACTGCCTTTATTGTTGTATCTATGTGTAGTAGCAGCAGTGGTGGCAGTAGCACCAACAGTAGTAGGGGTAGGAGTAGTGGTAGTTGTGCCTCAGATTCCTACGCTATCAGAATAGTAGTAGTTGTAGTATTAGCAGCTGCAGCATATTCTTATTATCACCATCACCACCACTACTGTTGTTATTATCATTATTACTATTTCCATTTATTATTAACAGATTTTATTAAATGTTCTTTATTTTCAACTTTTATCCTGTACTTGTGATAATCGTAAATATGTGGTTCAAATTCTACAGGTCTATAAGTAGATTCGGCAGATGGTGGGGAGGTCAGGCAGAGACAAAAGAATCTTCGCACTCTCTGGGTCAGCAGAGGTCAAATGTGCTTACGACTACCAGCGAACACTGAGAGCCTTGAACACTGAGCGTGCTGCGAACACTGAGAGTGCTGCGAACACTGAGAGTGCTGCGAACACTGAGAGCCTTGAAAAGAAGATATTCAACCTGTTCTATTCGTAATTACTGGTAGAAAAACAACAACAACAACAACAACAATAATAATAATAATAATAATAATAATAATAATAATAATAATAATAATGATGA
>NC_068981.1:42022264-42024850 GCF_001194135.2 Octopus bimaculoides
TGATATTCACGTCGTTGAATTTTTGAATTTCTGAATTCAATTGTGTTGTTGCAATAAAAGGTATGTTTACATATGTTAAAAGGTATGTTTACAGTAGCATTTTTGCAATGAAAAGGATGTTTACATTTTCGAATACTCACGGAGAAAGGAAAGGAAACAAAAGGAAGGTAAAATTTTCACAGAAACTTGTAGATATTAAGGTTTTAAAATTTACTGGAGATGATATTTTGTCTGTCCGAACAGAGAAAACTGTAGTGTTCTTGGAATAAAGAGGATGTTTACATTTTCGAATACTCAGGGAGAAAGGAAAGAATAGGTATTCACAGAAGATGTAGATATTAAAGTTTTTAAAGCTGCTCGTTTTTGTGTTCGAAAACTGTAGCTATGTAAACTTCTTAACCTATTTTGAGGGAAATTCAAAATACAAGAAATTGTAGATATTCCAGTCTTTGGGAGTTATTTTTCAGTTGTCCTGCTGGGTTGTATTAGTGTTTCTGTGTCTTCAGCTGCTGACAGGTCAGAGCAGTGAAGAACACGTCCAACCGCTGTCACGTCCATTATTATTATTATTATTATTATTATTATTATTATTATTATTATTATTATTATTATTATTAGTAGTAGTAGTAGTAGTAGAAAATTTAGTAAAATTCAGATACGTAAATATATTACAGTATTTTAGATGTCATGTTTGCTTATTATAAATACACATACTAATTGTGTTTATTACTTCTATATTATTTGATTACTTGGTTATAGAACATCATTATGACCATCAACAGTGATGGTGATATTGGTGTGGCCTGTCCACTGATCACTCTATGCGTCAGTGATTAGGTTACTCGAATGGCAACCAGATAATCAAAGAAGTGACTCATAATGATTTCTAGTATAAGCACTGAGTCCAACAAATTTTGGAGAAGTAAAAATCGATTAGATCGAAATAAGTAATTGACTACCACTTCTTTTACTGTCGGATGCTTTTGATCATATATCTTCTCACTAGGGCCTGACCTGGGACCAAGCAAGAAGCCTAACAGTGATTTGAGGTTAAACAACTCCCTAACAATAAAAGGAGATATCAACTACTGCAGGATGTTTTACTCAGCACTTTTTCCAGAATGTGAAAAATGTAAAGAACGTAATTAATTACCCCAAGGCATTCTGTCCGATGCTCAACCGATTTTGTCAATCGTAATCAATACTACTACTACTACTACTACTACTACTACTACTACTACTACTACTACTACTACTACTACTACTACTAATAATAATAATAATAACAACCCTTTTCTACTATAGGCACAATACTTGGATTTTTTGTGGGGTGGGGTGTGATGGGAAGATTAGTCAATTACATCAACCGCAGTGCTCAACTGGTACTTATTTCATCGACCAATAAAAAACGAAAGGCAAAGTCGTTATCGGCGGCATTTGAACTCTGAACGTAAAGGCGGACAAAATGCCGCTAAGCATTTTGTCTGACGAGTTAACGATTCTGCCATTCGCCACCTTAATAATGATGATGATGATAATGATGATGATGATGATGGTGATGATGATGAAGAAGATGATGATGATGATGATGATAATAATAATAATAATAATAATAATTATAATAATAATAATAATAATAATAATAATTTTAATAATAATAAAAATAATAATAATAATGAATAGGCAACATATCAGAAAGTGATAAGTGCAGAATTTGTGCACAAAATGGTGAAATCGTATGGCATATTACCAGCCAATGTACGCCACTAGCCCAGAAGGAATATAAGAGACGCCACGACGATATAACCAGGCTTGTCCATTGGACACTTTGCAACAAATATGGACTTGACAGAGCAAAAAATTGGTACGACCACAAACCCGAAGGCATCATCGAAAATAGAAATGCAAAGATCCAATGGGATTTTATGATTCAGTGCGACCATGAGATACAGAATAGGAAGCCAGACATAGTCTTGAGAAAGAAAGCAATCTAATCTGGATCATAGATATAGTATGCCCAACTGACAACAAGTTATGTGATATGGAAGAAAGAAAAGTCGATATATTTGACAGATAGATAGCTTGGGAAGTTAAGCAGTTGTGGTCGATGAAAAAGGCGGTAGTAGTATCAATAATTGTCGAAGCCCTAGGAACAGTGAGTAAAATTCTTGAGAAGTACAAATAGGGGCTGCAATTAGGGTGGAGCACTTGCAGAAAACAGCACTCCTTGGAACCGCTCGAATACTCTGGAAGGGGCTCGAAAACTAAGGGGTGTTACCTTAGTTCACTGGTAGTGAACAGCTGACACCGTAGGACATCTCCAGCGTTAGAAAATGTGCAAAGTCAATAACAGCAACAACAACAACAACAGCATCAACAACAACAATAATAATTTAAGGCAAATAGACCAGATATAGTTGTCAAAGATCATGAAGAAGAAAAAAATGCTTTCTAATTGATGTATCAATACCAGCAGATGACAACGTTTCTCTAAAAGAAATGGAAAAACTTTCAAAATACAAAGACCTGGAAATAGAGATAACTCGAATGTGGAATCTAAAAACAGAAACAATTCCTATCATAGTA
>NC_068981.1:42025156-42031008 GCF_001194135.2 Octopus bimaculoides
ATGATGATGATGATGATGATAATAATAATAATAATAATAATAATAATAATAATAATAATAATAATAATAATAATAATGAAACCTTGCTAGTGATAATTAGGAACGAGGGAGTATTGAAAGCAGAGACAAAAAGGAAAAAACAAAGGAAGAAGTGAAAAAAGAACATGAAGAAGAATTATGCAAGAAAGGATTACACAATCAATTCCATGCAGCTACAGCAGAAGCTGCTGGAAAAAATAGGTGGGATTCGTTGATGAAAGGAACACTGAAAAAAGAGAACGAGAGCACTATACCTGCAGTGCAGGACCAAGCCTTGACCACGAACTGGAAGGTCAACCTCCAGAATGAGCAAGTGTCTCTGCTATGCCGTATCTGCAATAGAGCGCATGAAACCATTGCCCATATTACGAACAAATGTTCTACACTTGCCCAAAACCACTACAAGTTGTGGCAACGCGAACAAGTAGCGAGAGTGATACAATGGAAACTGTGCGAAAAGTGGGGGCTAGAGAGAGGTAAGACGTCGTATGAGCACATACCGCAGAGAGTGACGGGGTGGGAGACTAGTAAAATTCTCTAGGATTTCCCAATCCAAACAGATTAGGTGCCAGAGCATAACAGACCGGACGTAGAGGTGATGGACAAGATGCACCACATATACTATAAGAGTTGATGTTGCATACCTCTTTGACCCACGAAAGAAAGAAGGCAAAAAGATATAGTCAAATACAACCCTCTTATGTACGAAATGGCCCGGTTATGGAAAATGACGAAGGTGAAGATAGTCCCGGTTATTGTTGGGTCCTTGGGAACAGTATCAGAAGGCATCGAGGGGAATATGAAGGAAATTCGAATAGAGTGCTCAGTAGAACTGTTGCAAAAGGTTTGCCTCCTTGGCATGGCCAGAATAATCAGCGAAGTATTAGATAGCTGAAAAAATTGCATATCATGGTACCGAAGGCTGCAGGTAACAAGCCCGCTACGCATGTAAGACTCCAGGAGCTCCCACAAGGCCTCAGATTTGTGGGGTGGGGACTTGTCGATTATATCGACTCAACTGTTTCACTGGTACTTAATTTATCGACCCCAAAATGATAAAAGGCAAAGTCGGCATCGGCGGAATTCGAACTCAGAATGCTAAGGCCTGAAGAAATGCCGCTTAGCATTTTCTTAGACGTGCTAACGATTCTGCCAACTCACTACATTATAACTACTACTACTACTACTACTACTACTACTACTAATAATAATAATAATCCTAGTCAGTGCCTGTGTTCATCATTGGGTAAAGATGACACTATCAAACCACACCACCCTGTTTCATTACGTGCGTTACATGAAAGAAGTAAAAAAATGATTTTGATGAGCTGAAAGAATCGAGAGACTTTGGAGAAAACACGTTGCAGTATTTAGTTTGGATGCTTAACTCTCTGAGTTCGAATCCTGGTTAGTTTTTGCTCTCCATAATTCCAGGATCAATTAAAATAAGCATGATCCCAGAACTGTTATCAATGTGATCGATTTTTCTATTGTCTAAAGTGTGTAGCCTTCCATCTATTGTAGAAATCGATTTTATTACTGAACGTTAGCCACAAATTGAAAGACAAATATTTATTTTCGTAGTGTATACTTAAAATGTCCCCTGTAATTATACACTCATTATTCTTTCCCGCCTCTTCAGTTATTTTACCATATCATTATTTCTCCTACTTCCCTTGTATTCATTTTTCGTTTTTCTTTCCTACTCCTTCTATTCTTTCTTTCTTTCTTTCTTTCTTTCTTTCTTTCTTTCTTTCTTTCTTATTCCTTTCTCTCTTTTTAACAAGTCTTACATTTTATTCTCTCCTTGTATACAGTTTTCCGTATCTCGTCTCCATAATCCCCAATCAACTATGGAGTCTTAGAGATATTTCTAGCTTTTATGACAAACAATCTTGGTTTAATGAATCAACAGTTATTTTATATCACATTTTGTGAACACTGTCGACGTTGGTAAAATGTTTCTATCAGGCCAATCTCTTGATCGCTGCATTTACGATACAGAGAATGACAAGAGAATGCCTGTGCAATGCGGACGGAACAACTGCCGTACAAGGTGTTTTTAATCTAAATCATAAGGTTGCAGTTTTTACTCCTGCCGATATACATTGCTGAAAAATGAACACACGCACGCACGCACGCACACACACTATTTAGGACGGAGGAAGGTGCGCATAAAGATCGCTGGGATACCACCAGATGTAAACCTGTGGTGGATTCTAGCATGCATCGTTTTGGAAGGGGGTGATAGCCTCATGGAAGTGGAGGGGACACGTTGAGAAAATTGGTCGGGGACCAGTGTGTAGGTACTCCCCCACATTCAACCCGAAACTATTTACAAGGTACCAGACCTCATTCGCCTTCCAGGAGGGGAAGAACTACATATTACAGTTGAGGATAAAAGGCTATGGTGGTACCTGTGTAGAGAGACAGGACACTTCAGAGCCTTCAGCCCCAAACAGAAGGCAGGGGACCATGGAAGTCCATTACTGCCAACACCAGGGTTCCAAAAGCCTCAACAACAACAACAACAACAACAACAACAACAACAACAATGACAACCAAACCAACACCAGCATCAACAGCAACCCCAGTAACAACAGCAATCCCAGCAACATCAGTGACATCAGCCACAGTAGCAACACCATCCACAGCAACAACACCAGCAACTTCAGTAACATCAGCAACTTCAGCAACACTAACAACACCCACAACACCAACAACAAATGGACCACATCACTCCCTTTAGCAGTAGAAGAAACAATATATAAGTACACACACAGCACTCAGAGGCTACTCCAACGAAGCTCTCCCATATCCTTCCTCTCCGTCGACTTCAAACCTCATCGACTCACACCTTGGTTCCATAGATACAGGTTCATCGACGACACCCAGCGAAAATTAGGGGGAACCCTCAAAACCGAAAAAACCTGAAAAGGAATCATAAAAAAACATCACGTCCCACATCAACACACACACACACACACACACACACACACACACACACACACACACACACACACACACACACACACACACATACACACACATCAAAACACATAGAAAACACACTCACAACTTCCACAGATACACTTACAACATCACTAACCTCTCCAGCACCACGATCACAAACTGATCCATCAACAGTGCGCCCCAACTGGGGGCGGGGCAGTTCCTCGGTTTTCCCTTTTGGGGAATTTTTATTGCTTAATTGTATTGTTAATTGTATTGTTAATTGTATTGTTAATCGTCGTTGTTATTTTAGTGTTTACTCGATTTCTGTGTTAAACCCCACGTGTCTCTAGTTTTGTATTGTCCCTATTTGTTTTGTGTTCGGCCTTTGTGGCCAATAAAGAAACGATTATCATTATTGTTATTGCTATTATTATTATTATTATTGATTTGATTCAGGTTCGTATTTATTCCTGGTAGAGTTTATGTGAGTAGCGGGTACTACCTGTAACCTTAGGTATCCAGAATCTTTCAATAGACTTTCAAGTGCTTAAGACCCGCCTGATAATCTTTCCTTCCCTTATGAGGCAAACTTTCTGTAGAGCTCTACAGATCATTCTATTCCAATCTCCTTCAACCATTTGTCTATATCTTTGCTTACGGTCCCCAATGCTCCAATTATTGCAGGTATAACCTTTACAATTTTCATATTCCAAATTTTTGCAATTTCAAATTTCAAGGGATTGTATTATTATTATTATTATTATTATTATTATTATTATTATTATTATTATTATTATTATTATTATTATTATTATTAGCTTATTTATCTGTTAAAGTTCTTTCGTCACACCTTCTGTGATCTCTTCAGCGATTGTCTGTCCTATTTCCAAAATGAAATAGTCAGGACAAGAGGAGACACATGATTAAATAAATTATGCATATGTTTTACATTAAAAAAAAGACTATTCTTCATTTAAGGATTATTAATTATATAATAAATCTTAGGGAAGCAGATTAATACACATTATTTCTGTGTTAATCTACTTTTATAAAGAAGCCTATTATTTTTTATGTAATTTATAATTTTTACTTTAATATTTTTTCAGCTAGAAATTTTTCGTCATGTAAATGTATGTATATATAAATATCTGTATCTCTATGTATGTATGTATGTATGTATGTATGTATGTATGTATGTATGTATGTATGTATGCATGTATATAAAATATATGTATATATGTATGTGTATGTGTGCGTGTTTGTGTGGTGTGTACGTGCGTATATATACGTATTCATACACGCACACATACACTCAAACACGCATACATATATACGTACACACACACACACACACACACACACACACTCAAATATACATATATATGCATACATACATGCATACACTCATATATATACACACGCCCCTTTTTACAGAGCAGCATAACCTATTCCGAGTTTGTGTGTGTGTGTGAGTGTGCGTGTGTGTGTGTGCGCGTGTGTGTGTGTGTGCGAGAGAGAGTGGGAGAGAGAGATCCAAAGACAGACAGAAAGTTAGAGACAGTGAGGTAGAGAGAGACAGAGGAAAAAGAAAAACCGACCTCAATACTTGACTTATCGACCCCAGGAGGATAAAAGTCGATCCCATCACAAAGCATATGAGAGAATCGTTAGAGCGTCGGAAAATGTTATTATGGCATTCGTTCTGGCTTTTTACATTCTGATTTCAAATGATGCCGGTCTTAACTTTGCTTCTCATTCTTTTGTGGTTGATGAAACAAAGTACTGGATTGACTAAACCCCTCCTCTCAAAACCGTTTATCTTGTGTTACAATCAGAAACCATTCTTCTTCTTACCCCTTATCCCCATCCTCCCCTCCTCCTTCTTCCTCTTCCTACATCTTCTGCACCCTGCTCCTTCTCCTCCCCTCTTACTCCCCTCCTTTTCCTCCCAAATCCTCCTCCTCTTTCTCCTCCCCTTCACCTTTTTCTCCTTCTTTTTTCTCCTTCTCCCTTTCACCTCCTCTTTCCTCCTCCTCCCTTTCACTTCCTCTTTTCTCCTCCTTCTCTTCTTCAACTCCTTTTTCTTCTATCCTCTTATCTATATATTTTCCTTTAAATTTATCTTTTCCCGTTCCTTTTGCCTTATCTTTCCTCCTTACCTCTCTTTCCCTTACATTTTTCTCTCTTTTTATACGTACATACACATATATGCAGAAACGAATATATGTCATATATCTAAAAACAAGACAAAAGTATTCCTCACTCTGATAAATTAATTATATATATTTATTGATATAGCATACATAACGTCTTACACGAATTCAAACATACATACATCCACATACATATATGTAAGATTGTATGTATATGTACATGCATATATACAGATACGTATCTAAATGCAGAGGAGACAATATCTAGCTCTCGTAATCATGCACGTGCATACACATAG
The DNA here is from genome assembly GCF_001194135.2 of Octopus bimaculoides. Taxonomy (NCBI): domain Eukaryota; kingdom Metazoa; phylum Mollusca; class Cephalopoda; order Octopoda; family Octopodidae; genus Octopus; species Octopus bimaculoides. Next base: position 42,030,603 of record NC_068981.1, read on the forward strand.
TTTATCATCAAGCCTCTCTCAAATTCACATATATGTATATTGAACAAAATAAGATTTGGAGAGTAAGTTTATGAATTTTGATCTTTAGAAAATTTTAATTCACTTGATATCTTCATTGCTTGAAGAGACATTTTCCATTAATGTGTGATTTCATGACATCAATAATTAATAAGTAGCTTTCATAAATTGATGAAGGCAGATGTTCGGTAATTGATGAAAGTATCGCCGGCATCAGCAATATCATCATCCGCAACACCAGCAGCAGAAGTATTAACTGTTTATTTGAGGATGTGCATGGAAGGGTGATGGGTCTGTATGTTGTTTATAAATGCTAAAATTTATAAATTAGAAATCAGTCAGCAAAAAACATTATTTGACGTATGGTTACCATTTCAATTATATATAT
>NC_068981.1:42031176-42032524 GCF_001194135.2 Octopus bimaculoides
TATATATATATGTATATATGTATATATATTTATGTGTATATATTTATATATATAGGTAGGATATTTGTAATATATATATATATATATATATATATCCATGCATATATATATGTGTGTGTGTATATATATATATATATATATGTATGTATATATGTATATACACCAGGAAAAAGCATATAACAAATAAAAGATAGAAAGCAAAAAATGCAATTATTAAAATATTGACCGTTTTAAATTATCAACTAATTTAAAAGCAATAATGAAACAGTCAGAATATTCTCAAATCGAAAATATATTTCGAAGTTATGCTTGAATTATTGGGTTCATTGGCGTTGGTACAAAGAGAAATTTTGCAGGGGAAAAAGCGTAATCGATTGAAACGAAAGTAGGATATCATGAATACTACTTATTTGAAAGACTTGTAGGAATTAAAACCAAAATCGCCCTTAAGCAAGATTGTAAACTCTGATCATAGAAATCCGCAATTCAATACTTCAGTATTTCAAAGGTAGAGTTAAATAGTCTAGAATACAGAGATAACTAGTGATGATCTGCCTTTCCAAAAATACCCAACTTATGAGCCACATAACCATGTCTGTATATACTGTTTCCCACATATCGTTGATGGTGGGATTTGGCCGGCATGAAGTGAGTGGACTCCAGCTACCGGTAAAGCACATGTACGATGAAGCCACATGATCTAGCAGTTCTACCACCCATGCCAGACGATTCTCGTCTACCACCGATATGTCTGTGCTGCTTAGCATCATATGTTTATATGAAGTATATGTATATTGAGTTCTACATCAGATTATTAGTATCGCAATGCCTAAGCGAAATATATATATAATTATACACACACATATGTATATACATACATGCATATACCCATAGACGCAAACACGCACATATAATATACATATTTGAACATATAGTCTTATGTGTGCCTTGGGTTTCACTGTACGCATGTGAATCGTATGTGTATACGTATCGACTACACCGAACACACAATATACGAATAAACACAATTCATCTATTTGTAGCCTGTTCTGAGTCCTCTCACGTGAAGGACTTAATTTTTTTAAAAAAATCACCAAGAATCGGATCATAAGAACGATTTTAACTGAAATATAGAGATAAGTGAATCAGGGGCTGGCCAGATTGGAGCAATATCGAGAATAACCAGCCGAAATTGCAAGGATAATCTGGATCTCGACTGAAGAAAGAAAACTCCGAATGACCTGTCTGTGTTTTCTTTGTATCGTCTATCTGGATGTTTTGTCCCTTTCTTGTATCATCTAACTGTCTGGATGTTTTGTGTTCTTGCCCCATTCTGTATTATATATAT
>NC_068981.1:42032983-42034034 GCF_001194135.2 Octopus bimaculoides
TATATATACACACATATATATATATATGTATGTATGTATCTATATATACAAATATACAAACATTTATTCTTATCTTAAATCGCGAACCACAGTTTAAATCACTTCAGCGTGAATTCCTTACATATCCTTACACATTGCTACAGTCAAATAATACTAGCAAGACGTCTTTCTGTTTACCATTCAAAGTACAGGGTTTGCACATATTTTTGCATTTATATGATAGATTCACCAGAGGGTTTTTTCTGTCGAGGGCTTATATGCCCCATTTATTAGACTACTTTTCTTAGTCATTGTAGGGTGATTGCTATAAGCTTTAGGCTTATACAGATACCATTATTATTATTTACAGGATTGTAAAACCCGATGCTGTATAACAAAACCATTTGCACCGAAATATATATATATGTGTGTATGTGTGTGTGTGTGTGTGCGCATATGTGTGGGTGTGGGTGTGTATGTATGTATGAATGTATGTATGTATGTATAATGTCACAAGGGAAATAATTCAAGTGCGTCAATGGCTTGAGTTCAAGCAAGTTAAAGGTGATATACTAAATGACAAGCATAAGATTGTCTTAATAAATTGATTTCAAACTCAGTGGAAGAAAGGAAGCAAAATCATTTCGACAAATGTTAGCGACTGCCAAAGAAAATATGAGATAATTTTAATGATTTAAAACTATATTCCACAAACTTAATGGGAAAATTTGCTTTTTACATGTGAGAGGACAACTATGGATACTGTTATGTCTTACTGAAACATTAGCATAGCATACTTTACTCAACTCTTTTGTCAATCAACAACTGTTTTGATATTAAAAAAATTAAAGGTACGTGCAAGTTTGGATAGTAGTAATTTGTATAATTCAAAATTCGAGAAAATTACTCAAGCAAAGCATTGACATGAGCTTAGGTAAGTTAATGGAAAGTATACTGAAAGATGATCGTCAAGCATTCTCAATTAATTAAAATTTTCCCCGGAGTTGGAGAAAGGAAAAAACAGCCAGTATAGCTGTAGTTGTTCATTACTTCTCGAGGAAGGGGAAATAAA
>NC_068981.1:42034054-42044054 GCF_001194135.2 Octopus bimaculoides
CACACACACACACACACACACACACACACACACACACACACACACACACTAGTAGAGACATGCATACATATATTTGTACACATATAAATATACGCACGTCTAGATTTATAGATAGACAGATAAAACAATATGAATTTTATGTTTGGCATTTAGTTCTGTTAGTTGATTTACATGTGACATTTCTACGTAGCAGCTATTGTTTCATCTATAAAAAATGCTGTACAGACAAAACACCCTGTTCGATATTTGCTTTGAAGCATATGAAGTAGATAATTAATAAAAAAAATGAGAACTGTGAGAAACATGGGTGACAGTTGTTATGACTATTCGAAAAGCAACCAAAGGGACAGAAGATAATGATATCCTGTGATAGGCGCCATGTAGACTTTGCTCCCAAATATCCCAGTCTGCATAGAGCTAGCTAGGGTGCCTTTATGCTGAAAATAGCTTCTCATCAAATCACCCCCTACCATCTTTAAAAACGTGTACTCTAACCGAAAACAGAAAAGAAAAGCCGGATGGTTATTATTAGAATGCCTTTGGTCATAAATCTCCAGGGCCAGGAATGACCTGGATTTTAGCAACAACAACCACAAAATAGTTATATGTTCAAGTTACATATTATTCATTGTTGTAAGTAGCGTTGGCACACTAAATTTAACGAGTGAATCGCTCGTGTACAGAGAAGAATTTTACCGCACGTAAGGAAAAGTTGATTTGTGACAACTGAGCACAGCGGTTTATTAGTATAATATCCACAAAGAAGCTTCTTCAGGATCGCTCAGGAAGTATGAATACATTTAAGATTTCACCGTAATTTCTCCATGCACTCGTATATTAGAGAATATACTACATGCAGGAACAGTCATCTGTACATACATGCAAACACACAAGTACACACAGACACAGTCACAGAGACACATTCACAAACACACACACACACACACGCACACATACACAACCATCTACATACAGATAACATTATATAAAATGAATGTTAGACGAACTAAAGTATTGTAGCATTGTATCTTGCTTTAATCACAGCAAGAAACGTGCCGAAGTCTTATCTAACAATCCATGAGCCCGTTGCCCAGTTTCCCTTTTGTCGGTTTGCTTAAACGCAGTCCTAATAATCTCAAGATTTTAAAATCAGATCGTTCAAAAAGCAAACAGAATGTTAGCTTACAGCTGTTAACCAATATACTGTCTGCAGAATAGAATTGAATCTGTTTTGTTTGTATTGATAATCATTAGATTTTACTAAACCTACTACGAAAACACAAACGTCTATTACTACGAGTCGTTCTAGAGACGGTCATTGTAATAGAACAACAGAGCTAATAATTTTATTTCTAATATCTGAAGTATACGAATTATCTTATTTTCTGGACCATCAAAGCAATTTCTCTGGCATTTATTTGATAATTTCAGTAAAATGATCTTTTCGTTATATCTTCTGACTAAATATAATACGGGCATATACAATTTGCAAACACAAATGTATAGAGACATTGAGACTAAAACATTAAAAATTTTGCATTAATTAACCTATGTGTACATTTGCTGTTGCTGGCACTCCGTCGCTTACGACGTCGAGGGTTCCAGTTGAACCGATCAAATGAACAGCCTGCTCATGAAATTAACGTGCAAGTGGCTGAGCACTCCACAGACACGTGTACCCTTAACGTAGTTCTCAGGGATATTTAGCGTGACACAGTGTGACAAGGCTGGCCCTTTGAATTACAGGTACAACAGAAACAGGAAGTAAGAGTGAGAGAAAGTTATGGTGAAAGAGTACAGCAGGGTTCGCCACCCCTTCTGCCGGAGCCTCGTGGAGCTTTAGGGGTTTCCGCTCAATAAACACTCACAACGCCCGGTCTGGGAATCGAAACCGCGATCCTATGACCGCGAGTCCGCTGCCCTAACCACTGGGCAATTGCGCCTCCACATGTACATTCATACATGCCAATACTTACATATACATATCTAAAATGAAACAAAGAAAAAAAACACAATGATAAGTCACGATAGTGATTATGCCCGTAAGCTGTTTTGTTCTTCCCTATTTTATAAGCATGATTATGCAAGAAGTCGGTGATATCATGTAGTTTTGTCTACTGTAGAAAATCTATGACTCAGAATATTGAAGTTGCACTAAATGTCATGTGAGGCGCCATTGGATGAAGTCACATGAATTTAAAAGACAAAAATGATATACAGAAAAAAAAAGTTAGAAGATACATCCAATCAATTGCTAGTGGACTTGGCTTTCTCTGAGTACTGCAGCGTTACAGATTGAAGATTTTCACTTTCAGATATCTGATGTATGGTTGCTGATAGAGATGTAAGTAATAAAAGCTAAACAAATTGCACTGGCTGGATTATTTCCTTTTATTTAGACGGCAATCTTACTGAGAGCAATAATAAATTGAAGAAACTATTGAGTAAAACCGTCTTTTAGGCTGACATAGATCACAATTAATATTTTGCTTGTGAATTTACTTTGGTTTCTTGTTGCCAACAATTCAGTTTGTTTTTGTTATGAAGATGTATTAGTAGGAAAAGAAAACGAATAAGAACCTTTCTTTTTTTTCCACTTCTATTTTGTTTCCTTTTTGGTTTTTAAATAACTCTTCGGACAGTATAATAATGCTGTTGGCGCGGTGAGTGATTTTATCACGATGCATGACAAACAGAGAGAAGCTAATCTATTGTATTTGTGCGAAACGAGATAAATGTTCTTTTGAAAGTTTTCAAATTAAGAAGTTTGAAGGGTGTACACAATTCCAGACATATCTTGCTTGAAGTATCCTTTTTGTATACTCTAAAACTATTAAAAGCATCTACTTTTAAGGAGCGTATAAGTTTATCAGTTAATGTTATTTCCTTCCATTCTCGATTACTTTTGAAATACTGAGATCAGTATTTCAGTATGTGTAATTAAAACGACACCAGTTTTCTGATAAAATATATCCAGAAAATAAAACTTTTCTTCAACCATGTTGAAAATATTAATTTTACTACTGTTGAAATTTAATTCAAGCCCATCATTTTTGAAATGTTAATACTTCCCAAATTTGTCGATATATCTCACTCATTTGTTTCACATGGTGAACAGTAGCAACTAACATCCTTCTAAAACTAATCAAAAAAAGGTTTTGCAAATAGACTGTTCATATTGAATATATGTCAAAATTATAACTCGTTTCTTATAAAATGCCAGAGAATTCACTACAACGATTCAGTTTATAATTATGGACCTTGTCTTATTACTATGTTTCTTCTTTCTGGTGACCATCTTTTTTATTCTTAAATGCAATCGAAAATCCTAGAGATAATAGCTACTTGGGTGTGTTATTATCTTTTAATAATGTCGGTTATCAACTTCAAAAGGTCCTGAATGATATAAGTTATATTATACGTTTCAGGTGTCATGTTAATTCAAATTATCATTAAATGTTAATTAAGTGGTATTAACTGGAAGGAAAAACACATTCAAGATGATTAAATGATATTGTCAATTGACTGAATACATAACATCTTTCGTGTTTTTTTAGCAGACCAGTTGAATAAACCTAAGTATCGTGGTTTCAAAGTGGTATTATTCTAATTTAGGAGGGAGATATATTGACTCTGGTTAAAACAATAGTCTATAGGTAAGTATAGTATTCCGATACATGCTCAGATTCACTGATACATCTACTGTTTCTCCTATCTACTACATACATTGCATACAGGTGATTATTTAAATCACTCTTCCTCTCTTAATCCAGTTTAATTTGTTTTATCCTTGAAAATATAACTCGATTTAGACAGAATTATATCATAAATCTGTTAATCGGATCATAGTTTGAGTTTTTATTCTATCTATTACCTGAGTTGTCAATTTCCTAACAGGAGCAAGTACTTAATTGCTTGAATTAGAGGAAAAATTACTTGAGAATATAATATCTTAACAGGAACGGTCGGATTTAGAATTTAGACAAAAGAGTATTCAAGTGAAATGACTTAACGAGCAGTTGTACACTCAATGTTGCATTAAACTTGTAGGCACAATTCTCTGAATTAACAATGGAAGTATTTTTATTCATGCTTTTCACATGTTTTTCTTAATGTCTTTAGAAATTAATTGGTTACATGTTCAAACGGTAAAAAGCAGGTGTTAGTATTTCTAATCCGCATGGCAGCTAGCTGGCAGAATCATTAATACGCCAACCAAAAAAAGTAGTGGCATTTTGTCCGTCTTTTACGTTCTGAGTTCAAAATCCGCCGAGGCAGACTTTGCCTTCCATCCTTTTGGGATCCATAAAATAAGTACCAGTTGAGTACTGGTGTCAATACTATCGATTTAACCCCATCCCGACAATGGGTGGGGTTAAATTACCGGCCTTGTGTCAAAATTTGAAAACAATATTTCAAATCCCCACAAGTACTTACTTTTTCTTGAATTTTCCTTTTAATTGAAAAATAAATTAACTGGCTTGTTGGAGAGTCACAACCTTCTAAATTCCAACCAAATTGGCTTTCGCTGCCGCAGAGTTTGCCTAACACAGCGATTACATCACATCTATAAAACTTTGGGGACAGGTTCTAAATCTGATGGTTATATATCTTAGCTTCAACAAAGACTTCGACAGAGTCGACAAGAACTTCTTCCTGTTAAAATTGTCCAATATTGGAATCTGTGGTAAACTGCTCTACTGGACTACGTATTTTCTGGTGTACAAAAGCCAACATATTACAATCAATGGAATCCACTCAAGCCCAGCATATATCACCGGTGGTATTCCTCAGGGGATAGTTTTAGGCATGCTCCTCTTCATAGTCTATATAAACGACATCTCATGAGTCATCAAGCTCAACAAAATAAAAATATTCGCAGATGATTCCAAGCTTCAAAACATTATCGATGGAGAAGCAGTCTGAACTAAACTCCAGTTTGATTTCCATACTGTAAGTCATTGGGTGGATAAAAACAACATACTATTAAATGAAGGACAATTTGAACTCGTGCACTTTGGAAAAGAGAATGCACTCAAACAACTATATTTTATTCTTTCTGTTGAACTACTCACAACCTTCAATCATATTAAGAACTTGGGAGTAATTGTTGACAACAACCTCGACTGGAGCGCTCACATCAACAATAAAGTCGATGTGGCTCGTAGGATGAACTCCTGTATCCTCAGAACTTTCCGGTCCAGAGAGCCAGATGCCACCAGTCCCTTTTCTCATATTTTGTACGGCTACACTTAGAATACTGCTGCCTCTTGCGTTCTGTCTACACTAAACAAAACATTACGAGAATTGAATCACTTCAGAAAGCAACCACTAATGAAAAAAAAAGTAAATAAGTAAAGGCATGACTGATCTTGATTATTAGGACTCACTTAAAACACTGAAACGTTATTCTCTCCAACGCCGCCGTGAACGCTACATCAACTACCCAATGTGGAGAACATGCCATTAACATTGCCAAAACGACCTTAACATTAAATAAATTCAAACTTCATCCAAGCTCTGGCCCTGTACCATTCATCCTCTACACAATTCAGGCTTACAACATATAAATACATTGCAGCACTTTTTTTCCCTCAACAGGCCCTGCTCTATTTCACATTATTCCAAATCAGATCAAAGGAGAAAAGGATCCCACCTTTAAACGATATCTGGGCAAATTGTTTCAAAGGATATCAGACAAGCCAACTCTACCTGGATACATCTCAATCAGCAACAACACTCTTCTTGATTAAGCCGTGATACCACAAAACTTGACTGAAACATGACTTAACAAACTCTATTATTAGACTGCTATTAAATTAGAAATGACCTGGGTCAACTTTTGGTTGAAACCTATCTCAGTTTACTATATTTCGATACATGACGGTAATTTACTGGTCTTCGGCATCTTATCTATCACGTTATCTACAGTATGCTGTCACTTAAGTTTATCTAAATTATACTGCTACCTTGTACTTCAGTAATAAAATGCTTTGTTTTTTTCATTCTGAATGGATAAATTAGTGGTGTTAAGTTTTGTTCTCTTGCTGCAAGTTAAGACCTCTCGCATTTTCGTGTTTCACTATTTCATACCTATTCCTACTCAACGACTACTTCTTAAGGCAATATATTACTTTTTAAGGCAATATAAGTAATTAAGGATTCGTTACTAAGATAAAATATATTTTGACAGAGCCTACCAGAAAAGCGAACTGTAAATTTCAGCATATACTGATAATACTTCTCTCTGTTTTAAAACAACATTGGTTTAAAAACACTCAGAAACAGAACAGTCTGAGTTAATTTATTTAAAATTATTTTCTGTCGTTTATAGTACTTTTTGTTTGTTCACTCTATTAGCGAAATAATTTAATGTCGATGAAGCAATAAATTAACAGGAGGTACTCTACTGCATCTCTTCGGTTGTTAGCTGCATAAACGGTTTTTAGAAACCATTAAAAAAAAACCAACCCCGTCTATTTATGTCGGTTCTGTATACGGAATAAATATATATTTGATGTAAATGTAGTGCAATTCATCATAATGAACAGATGTAATGACACATATCTACATCTTTATTTGAAATTTATGTTTAGATAAACATTATTCCACTCAGATAATAACATACTTAGCTTTATAGGATGCTGACGATAGAGTAATGGTGGAAAGACAACCTAAAACTATTTCAATGTTTAGGTTTTGTTCTTGTTCTTCTCAAGTTCAAATTTCCTTGGGGTGGACTTTGATACTTACGAGCCCAGCGTTAATAGAATAAGCACTTTACCATGGACATAAACGATTCAATAGATAGCATTGAGTGAATTAGAAGAATTTGCTTGAAATTTCTAGCAGGTCGAGCATATGCATGACAGTTCTCCTTATTGGCTCAATAGAAAGTAGGTAAGTGTTTATGTAAGCAAAAGTATACTTATGTATGGGACGAAGTGTACTGTGATCAGCAACCCAAATACGGAAGCAGTGGCAAAAGAAGAACTTGACTGTGTGTCCCACAAAATGCTTGAATGATGGAATATTTAACAGGAAATTTAACAAATATCATGCATGAAGAAACGCCTCTTTAAGTTTAGACAACGACGCTGTTTCAGACTCCACAAATGATATTGGCATAGGTTTGAATACTTCAGTATCAAAAATCTCTTTCATAAAAACATACGACTTTATGCCTTGTCAAAAGATACCAAATATAAGCTAGTAAGATATGTTGAGTACCTTAGCTTCCCATCTGTCTTTTGGTTTAACGCATCCACTGGTTCCTGAGTACCTTTAACGAAGACCATTCTGTTTCAGTATTCGTGATAAGTCTCTCTGTGAGAATAACTTTCTCCTTTTCTTTTATTAGTGATGAGTTCCTGAAAATGGTCATAGGCTCTGACCTTTGTTCTTTGACGAATCCAAAGAAGATATCAGTTTCTATTTATTATTACATTGATTCTCTTCTATTAGAAAGTCTCTATAGGAAATTATAGGGACGTTACAATATTGCATCTCATTTTTCTAGTAATACAAAGAATTTTGCATTAGGAAAATGATATCAGAAGTGACAATTCTTTCTTTTTCTTTGGGAAATTGCATCTAAAACCATGCTATCCCTCCCTTCACGTTAGAATGAAGTCTAAGGGAATTTGGGCTGTTATTTCTCACAAAATAAATGAGTAACCGTATTGAGCTTCTTTTGTTGGCATGTGAGCCTTTTTTGCAAGGCGTTGCAAATGCGTTTTAGACAAGAATAATTTTGGACGTGATGATCGTCCATCTCGATTTCGATTTCGTATTATAAATATATCATATTTACTTCCATCACTAATGCTATTCCAAAAAAGTATGAATCACATAATCCCCAGCTTATCCTTTTCGATTATCTAAGTTGTTATATCTACGTGTGGAGGCGCAATGGCCCGGTGGTTAGGGCAGCGGACTCGCGGTCATAGGATCGCGGTTTCGATTCCCAGACCGGGTGTTGTGAGTGTTTATTGAGCGAAAACACCTAAAGTTCCAGAGACTCCGGTAGGGGATGGTGGTGAACCCTATTGTACTCTTTTACCACAACTTTCTCTCACTCTTTCTTCCTGTTTCTGTTGTGCCTATAATTCAAAGGGCCAGCCTTGTCACACTGTGTCACGCTGAATATCCCCGAGAACTACGTTAAGGGTACACGTGTCTGTGGAGTGCTCAGCCACTTGCACGTTAATTTCATGAGCAGGCTGTTGCGTTGATCGGATCAACTGGAATCCTCGTCGTCGTAAGCGATGGAGTGCCAACAACAACATATATCTACGTACGAAATTAATATCTGGTAAGAGATCAAGCTAGTGGAGAAAATCTAGAAGTAAATATTTAGCGTGATTTTGGAAAACCTGAACGTTATATCCAATCAAAACTTCGTATAAGAATTTTACTGTATATAGAATATTACTTCACTGGTAGTACGGTCGATGAATTGGTAGATATAATACAGATAAATTAAACCCTTTGCGGTATTTAGTTTTCTTAGTTGAAATCCGTGGTGAAGTTACAATCGGGTCACCCTTGTCTTGCATTTAATTATATATCAGTTCTCCAATACAAGAAATAGTAATAGTAATGTTTTCATGCTTCACTTTGAACTCTTTCCTTTATCACATGGTTATCTGTGAAATGATGCTTGCTCTGACTTTGCTTATATTTTTCCTTTGAGAATGCGAACATTCTCGCCTATTTGTGTTAGAGAAAATGTGATCGATGAAAATTAATCGACTAGGCCATAGTATTGGAACAACCGTCAAATGTTGTTAATTAATGAAGTTGTAAAGTGTAAATTATTAAAACAATTTCGGTAAATTCTTCCGATGATAACAAAAATAGAAAACACAACATATTAAAAACAACAAATGAAACACGAGTTGACAATCAATTAAATGACTGGAATAATTAACGACCTGATATATCAAGTGTATTTGAATAATATAAGAACTTGAAAAAATATATAACTGTTGAAGAATATTGGTTATGTTAAATGCAAACTATATTGAAATATATTCATTACAATCGGACCATGCATTTGGTGATATTTATTGGCAAGAGTCAATTAAATTCATAAAAATATTTAAGAAATTGAGATTGATTAGTGAGGTCAAGAAAAGTTTAATGTTTTGTGTTGATGCCATCGTCCACAATCTAAAATATATTTTTCTTCACAAGGCTCTAAAGTAGATAACTTATTTTGTTATTCTTTATGACAGATTGTATTATTTATGAATAAGGGTTGCAATAGTCCGACGTGTAGCATTTGTTTTTCAGCCAACGATTCGTGTTGAGTAACCAGTCTCAGCTAATAACGTAAGGACACAACTCTTAAACAGCCCAATAATTAAAACTGTAAATCGAATGATGAAAACAACAGTAACACTAATGTATACAGAAAGAGCAGTAGCATAGATAAACTTGTTTTATTTGTTTGCAATGCACAGTTTAAATTACTTCTTACCATTGAGGACAAGGGTAGCGATGGGCAGTCAAGTGGCTGGGAAGGATGAGCCACCAGTGCTGAAAAATAAATTAAGTTGCTATGAGGGCTCTTTAAAAGACAGGGCGAGAACCTAATTTGAGAGGGAGATGGAGGTAGATTGAGAAAGATATTTTAATGCCTTAGAGGGGAAGAAGTGGAGAGACGGATGTTGCCCCTGATGGCAATTGTTCAACCAACGAAGAATAAATTCCAGCCAGTGCTGACTTTTAGGAGTTGAATGACCATGTGGTATGTCACACACATAAGAGAGGCTGTAGATGTAAGTAGACAAACCTTGTGATAGTGGATACAGATGACTGGTGTTTCTACAATAGGTGATTTGAAGTCAGCCGATCCACTGCTTTTTGTGGGCGAAAAGTTGTAGAAAATACAAGTTATTTATGTACGAGGGTAAGTACACGAGTAAAATGTACTGCTTGACAAGATTCCGCACCAAAGATCATAAAGGCATTTCTCAAGACAATTCTGAGAATT
>NC_068981.1:42049054-42059291 GCF_001194135.2 Octopus bimaculoides
CGGCAAACGAAATACCGTTAAGCATTTCGCCCGGCGTGCTAACGTTTCTGCCAGCTCGCCGCCTGAAAACACGAATTAAGTATTGGATATATTTTATTTGTTAACATCAGATAGTACCGTCAAAAAGCTTATAGTGTAACTCAGTTCCTTATTCAATAAATTGCTGAGAGAAATTACTCAATATTAACCCGCCAGACTAATGTTCTCTTGTACACAAAGCATTGATTATTTCTAATTAGTTTTCAATGCTCGTCATTAAATATAGTTTCACTAAATTTACTCCTCTCAAATACCGGATCACTCTATCAATTATCCTCACCTAAGATCTCAGCGATGTGGAGTTAGAGAAGAATAGACTAGAATAGTCAGTTACAGTGGAAAGTTAAACTGTAAATGCTTTCAAGATATACGAGTTAAGCAATCGATTTTGTACTTTCGTTTCCAAAGAACTGGCGAATTTTGGTTAAACAAAGTTACATGGAACGCCAAGAGTTATGATTGTCAAATATTTCTGGGCACTACATTATATCGGCGTAAAAATAAACTAATTTATAGAAAAGATCTACTAATTTAAGAAGAAAACTTTTAGGAGAGAAGAAGTAACTGAATCAGATACTAAAAAGGCTATAAGACGGTACTGAGAAAAGTTTATAAGATGGTGTACCATCTTATGGACTATTGGTATCTGATTCGGTTTTATTTTCTGTCTACGTCAATATATGTATATTTTTTAGGAATCAGTTTATTTTGATGGTGACATAATATAGTGCTAAAAACTGCTTGACATTCATACAACATTCATGCAATTTCGCTTAACCAAAATTTCGTCAGTTTTTTGCAAACAGAAATACAAAATCGACGGCTCAACGTGTTGGAATAATTTGTTTGAAGAGCAACCCCAAAGTTTCGAAACCGGAGAGTGGTATTTTCGCGCTTGATCTGTCAAAAGGTTTGAGGTTATAATAACCTAGCTGTAAGTCTAAATATCTTCGGAAATTCACTTGCGGAATAAGCAGACTGAATTTATATACACATACAAATCTAAATTGTTGTGACTTAGTGATATTCACATCACTCCCTAGAATATTCAATGAGTTGGTACCTGTGATAAAATGTTCAACTCTAAATCCTAAACAGATTCGCATGGAACTCTACGGTGTTCGATTAAAACGATCTTTTGTAATTGTATTTCCTTCATGAATGATATTAACCGTATTCTTATTTAAGTACCATAAAAGTTAGCGGAAACTTACTGTATTTAAGGTCTTACCTTAATTCAATGTGTATCGACTTTACCTTTCTTGTCGACGAGGTCAATAAATTAGGTACTAGAAATATAAGAGTCAATTCAGTAAACTATTAGAAAATTGTAACAAAAATGCCAATGGAAGAAATATATATACACACAAAGGCACACATATTTACAATCCTTTGCAAACAATTTACAAAGACATTTGACAGTACATTTATGTTGATACACGAGCACATATTCATTTATTCATCTATTCATCCATCTGTATATACAAATATCTATACAAAAATACACACATACATAAATACATAGTCAGAGGTTTTTCTTTCAGAATACCAGTGTTACCACATGACGCTCTGTTCGTTCTAAAACAATAAGCAATGCCGCTCATTGAAACAACTACTCTGACATATAAAAAGAATTCTATGGATTGTGTTCCACGTGTTCCACGTGTTCCACAAAAATATTTTTAGGAACATATCTGAGAAAATACAAGAGGGTACCTCTATGTAGCCTTTCGATCTGCTAGAAATAGCAGTAAAATCTCTCTCTCTCTCTTTCTCTCCGTCTCTTTCAAAGCACACTCCATAAAGTGTAGTCCTTGGTCCCTTAAAAGATGGAATGGTCACGACTGGGATACTTTTGGTCATGTTCAATGAAGGTCAACATGGGGCTAAACAACAGCAACAATGAATAGAACTCGGCATAATTTCGTAAGACAAAACGATGTGTTGGTGTGGAGATCGGTTGCTGAGTTGATGTAAACATTTCGTAAATGATAAGAATAATTGCTTTGAATCACACAACTTCTTTACCTAGAATATAATCTTACATTGGGAACTGTTTTCTTTTGAGTATTCGGTGCAGCTAAATGCTTAATAATTCTGAAAATTTAGGCTTTTCTGCAAAGTAAAATGCCAAAGTAAGGGGAACTGTAAGAATACACAAGGCTTTTCTAAAGTTTAAAATATAACCGTGTACTGAGATTTTTTCAGCGTAAATTCCAATGATACTTTTGTTTTAAAGTTAAAAACTGGAATTTTTCTTCAAAGAATTGATTAAAAGGATATAAAAGGAATAGTAAGAAAAAGTAGTAGAGAAGCATAGTTAAGTTTAATGGTTCAAAGCAGTGAAATATTTAGAATTTCCTATATATGCATAGGCGCAGGCTTAGCTGTGTGGCTAAAAAGCACGATTTACAATTGTTTCGGGTACAGTTCCCCTGCTCAGCACCTTGGGTGTTTTCTTCTATAGCCATGGGCTGAATAATGCCAAGTGATTGAATTTGGTCGACAGGTGCACGTCGTAGTGAATGTATGTGTATGTCTATGTGTAAGTGTATATGTATGTGTATGTGTGTAAATGTGTGTATATGTGTGTATGTGTGTGTGTTTGATTTGACGACTGATATTGATCTGTTTGTGTCTCTGTAACTTAGCACTATGGCAAAAGAGTCCGATAGAATAAGTACCAAGTTTAAAAACTATGTACTGCTGCCGATTTCTTTGATTAAAAGCCTTGAAAATGTTGTCCTAGCATGGCCATAGTTCAGTAACTGAAACAAGTAGAAGATAAGCATAATTGTCCGAAGTTCTTTTCGTATAGATCATACATATATAATGCCGGTGACGTCTGTTTTGCATGAGTATTTCGAGACGTTAGCTGTGTTGTACAAAATCATTTCTACAAAACATTTCCCAAGCCTCTGCAAAAATATTCGCACGAACAAACATGCTTGTGTAGATAAACACTCACACCCACACACTCACGTACACATGGACACACAAATACACATGTATATGGTATGCATAAAAAGCCTCCAAAAACTGCTGAAGTATTTTAGTAAACAGAAATATCATTTCATTTTATTGATTAAATAAATTTAATTATAATCTCACTAATATCCTGAACGATTTGATAAATAAAATTTTTTGATTGAACCAAGTGATAAACAATTATTTTCAGTTTTCTTTAGACATTACAATGCGAGACACATTGTTTTCTTCCTTTTCTTTCCTACTTTTTTATTCTTCTTGCAGTTTTAAAATAGAAACAACAATAGTAGAAACTGTTCACGTATCAGAAATGTCAGAAAAATTATGCAGGTTAAACTTTCTCATCAGATTAAGATTTGTTCATTTAAATGTCAGATACTTATTAACTTCTTAGTTCTACAGTCGACATAATTGCAGAAGGAAGATGTTTAGATAAAAGAAGCAAATTCTTACATTGCCAAAGTTAAATGATGAAGTAGAGAGATAAATATGGAGGACAGAGTGCAGACGACACAGACATGCTGTTTCTCATCTACACACACATATAACATATACACACAAGCCAATCGCATATAACATATATACACACATGCCAATCACATTTGTCTGTCTGTCTATTTAATTATCTATCTATCTATCTATCTATCTATCTATCTATCTATCTATCTATCTATCTATCTATCTATCATCTATCTATCTATTTAGGTATCTTATTTCTCTTTACACATTCTTTTACGTACATGGTGTATTTGTATTCTCCTTGTGCATAATCTCCCCGTGAGCTATTTAGTTTTTATATCTACTTCTCCATCTGATGTTATTTTCTTCTAGTTCTTCTTCCCAACCTTCTGTTTCTGGCGCAGCCATAAACATTTAATGTATATTATACACGTACACACATAGCAAGCATAGTTTAATACACGCAAAAACACTTTCTAAGAAATACGTCGATATTTACAGCTTCAAATAACCGTTTTATATTTTGTTTGTGGAACATAACCATTAGTCTAAATCATTTAACATTGGAATAGGCCAGTTACAATGTAGGTCATTTTGGCGAGATGTAGGTTAAAAGAATTAACCTACAAAGTTGATAGGTCAAACGAGTGATTGAAATATGTTGGTGCGTACTTGTCCGTATGTTTATTTGTTTCTTTTCAAATGGCATCAGTGTGTTAGGAAGATACTAAATAAATTGACCAAATGGTTGCTACAACAAATGACCCTAATTTTCTTTAATAATCAACACATTTTTTTCCCCTTCTTTACAAATAACGTAACGTATGTCAGGCGGAATTATAGTAATTCCCTTGTAGGCTTTTGGCATCTACGACCTAGCACTTTAATAGACAAATATACAATACATTCAATAGACTGAATACTCGTTATTTTATTAAATGATGAAATAAATTGGTGATAAATGTTTTCAACTTTAGGAAATGTCAATTAATTGTGTGCATTTCCACAACGAATTAAATGGTTGCATTAACCGTTGGAAAATTTATCTACTAAGCGTATCTAGCGTGAGTCAGCTTAGTGGTGCTTTTCTTCTGCCTTAGAACAGTGACGTACGAGGTAACCAAACGGTCTAGGAGTAGGTCAGACAACATTTTTAGGGGGCCATGGCGACATTTGTGTATTTAGGAAAAAGTTGTATGTATTGATTGATTGTTTGATTGGTTGTAAATTTTTACGACCACATTATTTGTATTATTTATGAATTTGAGATGTTTGCTCTTTAAATATGGTTAGTGATTACAATTATTTTTATAGTTTGAATTAAGATTCTATTTGAAGATTGAGGTTTATTCTATTCAGTCGAAGTTGGGTGGACTACAGACGATATCAAAATAGTGATTTGGGTTTATTTCAGTCTTGGAAAATGGTTTTTCAGTTAAGTTACGGACAATTGCAGGTTTGAAATTAAAAACCGGTTCAGATGATATCATTACAAACTTAAATAATGTAAATGGACAGTGATATCAATAAAAATACCAATTCATACAACTATTTTTAGGCGTCTATTACGACAATAGGAACACTTTTGATATGTGTGTAGTTTCACATTAATTTTAGGCTCATAGAAGTGATTACTTTTGTTCATTTTTTTTTATGTTGGAACCCTCACAATGGTTCAGTAAATCTTCATATTCACTTCGGAATCATGTATTGTTTAATCGCTAGTTTTGTGACCTCAGTTAATTTTCTTCTCATATTCATTCAAATGTAAATTCTAAGACTGTACACACGTTTCGTTGGTGAATAAAATGATATATTATCGAGGTATTCTCGAAGTTAAATTGATTAAAGCAAAAACTTCTGTTTGAGAAACTACTATAGATGACACTCCGTTTATATCTACGCTAATAAGTTTCATGACGCATATTGAAATCAGTTACTGCTTACTTGACCTCAGTAAAAAGATCTTCACATATGGTATCCTAGCGAATAAGTCTTTTCATATACATCTGTATCCTAGTGAATAAGTCTTCTCATATCGTAAAGTGTACCGCATTCTACATGCATATATAGCCCACTAAGCCGTTTTAAATATATTTGTTGTCTCATCTACAACCTTCCAATAAAACAAACATTACTACGTTGCTTGTTTGAAGGATACTTAGGTATCATTTTTACACCGTCAGAGACTTTCTTTCGCGGCAAATCAATATTCTGATGCAATCTGACTTCCTTGAGTTAAAATTCGTGTAACAACAATTATTCATTCTATAACAAACACATATTGTTCAATGAGGTTTCACTTAATTTGCAATGAAACCCAAATACGTCATCACTTATGTTACGGAATTATTTTCATCAAAACGTCTTCTGAAAATCGGTTATTTTTGTTTTTCAATGACGCTTTCAATTATAGTTACCTTAACGTAGAGATCATTCAGCTTTTCATATTTTTTTATGCCCGATCAATAGTGAGGATGAAGGCTGTACTTTTATAAACTGCAACCACATCTTTACAAGTGAGGCATGCATAGATAAACATACACCTATATAAAATTTCTATTTAACTTAATTAAATTATCTTTCCATTTTTCATCGAAGAAAGAAATATCGTCAGCAATTGCCTTTTCTTTTATTGGTACGAGCTGTTGAAGAAGGGAATACTTTAACACGTTTTACAATATTGAATTTAAATATTTAATAGAAAAATGCTCAAACACAAATGAACCACAAAATACAAATGCTAATTATCTGTTATGAATTTCTGACTATTAAACCATAAATTCGTATGCAGTTCGACTGATAATTAATGTCACAAGACAAGTATGGCGGTTAACAATTTTTTATGCCTTAAGTAGTGTTAGTAGTGGTAGCGTTTTCGTCTTATAGTTATAACTATGTTTTTTTTTATATGGATATTTGGATAGCTTTGTTAGTAGGCAATTTCAAATGTGAATGCGGGCGCAGGGTGCCTCATTCTTGGTTTTTAGAGAGGAAGGTCGGTAATCATTACTTTTGCCATTGATTTTGAAACTGATTGAAGAAAGAGAAGAAACTACGACTCCTGTTGCACTAGGATGTAGAAATCATAATATCAATTTATCCTCTAACCAGAAACTAAACTTGCTCTTCTTTAAGTAACAGTTAATTCAATTTTATTTATTGTGGTCCAAGAGCGAGTATTAAATTTCCGCCTAAGTTGCAAAAATAAACTTAAGATATATTTAAATTTCGTTTTTCTAAAAATATTTCATTTCCTTTTAGTGATTGTTAAACTAAGATTGAACGGTAAATAATATGGCTTACATTTTCAAAGTGCTGTGTAAATATACAAAGCAAAGTAAAGAGTGAAATAATTACAGGCTTTGGATTATACCAGTTTACACGTATTGCACTTATTGCTGCGCAGTTAATCTAAAAATCGATTTTGATTCTTATACTTGAATGTTGTTATAGGCTTTTATATTGTCTTTTGATGTTATACCGAGATCGAAATCCCATTGTGAAATCGTTTTCTCGTTATTCTGTCAATGAAAGTGGTACCTTCCGATATTCATCAATCGATTAATTCCCTTAGGTCATTTTTAAGAAACGCAATTCTTACTGTCTTTAGACTAAATTATTGAATTTTCTTTTAGGTTTGACTTAATTTCACTAGTGAGTATGACTATAGCAAAGCAACAATTATAATTCTGTTTCCTTATTTCAAACCCTGTTGAAGTCCATTTTGCATCTCCTCTCTCTGTTCTACGAGACTTTATTTATGACATACATTGCAGTCGATTAAAATTTCCCATTTTGTTAAGGACAAAATATTAAAGAAAATAAATATTAAGAAAATGCAACAATTGTAAGTAACATATTTGTGAGGTAGTTTAATCAGGTTTTCCACCATTAGCGTGAGTTTTCCTTTCATGTTTAGGGAGGAATTTCTTGAAATTATCTCCCCTTTCCGTTGAGAGTCGCTAACATTTGCTATTTTTTGTCTTCCTGCAATGAAAAGAGACGTTTCAATTAATTCAGATGAACTTTTGAGCACGCCAAACATCGATGTAGATAAACATATTAATTAATTATTTGTATTTGCACGTCTTTGTGTGTGTGTGAGTGTGTGAGTGTGTGTGTGTGAGTGTGTGAGTGCGCGCGCGCGTATGTATGTGTGGTTTTGAACATGTGCGTGCGTGTATTGAAAACGGAGGCTATATTCCCTCGCTCCTTTTAGTTTCCTGTATCTGTCACTCAGAATAACGATGCCATGAGGTCTCAGCTTCCATTTGATGTATACTATTACATGTATATGTACTTTCTTCTCTTACGTGTGTATATACACACATATAGCTATGAAGCGAGACAGGGTAATAGAACTCTAATTTCCAAAAGATAACATAAATATGAAATGATGTTATAATAATTTTTCCATCTTGTATCTCTCCGAATATGTAGTAACAATACAGGCGTGTACAATTACTTAAATATTTTGGGTAACGTTTCAGTTTTTGACTATTCCAGAAAAATATACAGAAAGAAAAATAAAGCACAAGAAAAATAAACCACGTTTCTAGAATTTTTTCCCATTGTAATAATAAGCAAATGTAGTAAACATAAAAGGTAAAATTGTTGCTGTTTCATCTGTCTTTTTTTTGGTTTATTATTCAACTTACAGACACCATCTTAATGTCATTGCAACCGTTTTTGAAGTTTGACATTTTCAGTACTACTGTTTCCAATTAACTATAATATCGTAATAATTGTATTCGTTTTCTCTATTCTCTGTATTCTGTTTGTCCACACATGGAACATTTTAGACAGAAAATTGTACTTCTGTGGCTAGATACGAGACTCAACAAACAAAAAGATAAGGGAGTGGGAGCATAAAATAGACTGCTAAAGGCTGAGATTAAGGGATTAACCACTTTTTTTTACAACAAGACTAGCTTTACCACCAATATTATTCTTGATACTAAGGCGGCAAGCTAGTAGAGTTGTTAGCACGGCAGGCAAAATGTTTAGCGGCATTTCGTCCGTCATTACTTTCTGAGTTCAAATTCCACCGAGGTCGACTTTGCTTTTCATCCTTTCGGGGACGATAAAATAAGTAACAGTTGATCACTGGGATCGATGTAATCGACTTAGTCTCCTCCTCCTCGAACTTCTGGCCTTATTCCAAAATTCGAACCTAAAATTGTCGCTAAGACTATGACAACCACAATCAACGTCACTACTACCACAATCACCACTACCACTACTCCACAGTATCACCACCACCATCACCACTAATATTACTATCATCACTACTATCATTGCAATTCTCCTACATCTCAACCGTTATCGACAGTCAGAATATCCTTCTCACCAAAACAACCACTACCGCCACTACAGCCGTCTCAATCCTCATTACAATACAATCACCACTCCTGAGACCATCCACCACCACAATAACTTCACTGCTATCATTATCATCATGAAGAATCAGTTGATAAATTTATGAAAGTGTCAAAATGGTCGCACGAACAAATTACATATTATGGTCGGAGAAATACTATTGTCACGGCTAGAATGTCAACAACAATATGGATCAGTTCAACCTACTCGGGAACTTTTATATGGTCCCTCGACTCACTACAAAAAGCAATTAAATGTCCTTTAAATTATGGTCTACAGTCTTGAAAGGGGAGGAACACATTCGATAATATAATCCCAAATATTATACAATGTCCGACGGATGGAAAGCAAGATCATGTATAGAATGTTTTTCATTATGGATATAATCAATCAGGGTAGACCTGGGGTTAAATAACATTAGTCAGTAAAAGTTACACTTATACCACTGTAAATGTAATTTTGTTCTTGTTTGATGAACTCCCTGACCTTTTAGAGAATTCGTTTCCACATTACGAATTACCGAATCACTAAAAATTATTGTGATAATACCCTTCAGTAGAACTTCATCTTGGTTCATTACAGTTATTGTCATGTTTGACACCGCAAATCCACTTTTTGTGTCAGTGTTGTCTGGTGTCACATCCTCTATGTTATTAGCAGAAATTATATCTATATCCGACGCCCTCCCTAGCATTGAAAACTTAGTCTTCAACACATGCAAACCCGTTTATCCTAATACGAATCTATTCACACAGCAGAGGATAATTTCAATTGCTTGTATTGTTGTTGGTTAGCCTCTGCCTAATACTGATAAAACAGTCCAATGATCAAATTTTTTCAGGCAGAGCATATTAATGTTCTATAAATTACTAAAAAAAAAAATTAAAAAAAGGGTGTAATGTAAGCGAGATTTGATTGCAGGTTGAATGAACATTCAGAATTTATCCCATTGGTTCGTAGCTCTCTCGTAAGTTGGTTGTGAAGGTCGCTGTTGAAGTTGGTGGTGGGGATTATGTGATTTTGTTGCTGAACAGAAAGATGAATGTAGCAATAGTCGATTTAACACAGTTAAAATCGCATTTCGGAATAGAGGTTGAGCAGTCAACTGTTCAGTCTGTGTGTATGTATATCTTTTATATTTTACTTGTTTCTGTCATTGAACTGTGGCTGTGCTGGTGCATCACCTTGGAGGGCATAATAGAACAAACTGACCCCAGCATTTATTTTTTTTAGTCTGGTACTTATTCTATCGGTCTCTTGCCAAACTGCAAATTTGTCGGGATATAACCAAACCAATACCGGTTGTCAAGCGGTAGTGAGAAGCAATCATAACACAAACACAAATACACACACACACACACACACACAC
>NC_068981.1:42059435-42064000 GCF_001194135.2 Octopus bimaculoides
CTCTCTCTCTCTCTCTCTCTCTCTCTCTCTCCCTCTCTCCCTCTCTCGTCTCTCACATACATGCACAAACATGTACATACAATGCGTTTTTCAGAATTTCAGAGTTTCCGTTTACCAGATTTAATCATAAGGCGTTGGATGACCCGGGGCTATAAATGCAGACACTTGCCGAAGGTTCTGTGTAATTGGTCAGAACCAGAAACTACGTGGTTGCAAAATGAGCTTCAATGCTCCTGGATTTCGCATTCCTTATAAATATCTGAAAAATCAATCCTTCGTTTAATGTTTGCTTATATATCTAATGTTAACAAAACACTTGTTACAATTAATAAATAACGATTATAAATGAATAATGACTACTGGAATTTATATAGTGTAACGTACAGAATCTGATACCCCTACTCCTGCTTCTAGTAATATGTTGGTAAGTAATAAGCAAAGTACCAATAGAAGTTTAGAGCAAACAAACAAATGTATACACTTCAGTCATGCTCTGTTTTCATTTTGAGTGGACACTGACGAGAATGCATCTTTAAAACGCATTTTACATGCATAATGGTATTTACTAACAACTAGTATTTATTTCTAAATTTTATCAAAATCTAACTAAACTGTATTCATTCTGAAAATCTATGTAATAGTTTGTTTCTATTTAACTTTCAATTCACTCTTAAGCCAAGTTTTATATAAAAAAAATAGAAAACCCATTAGTATTTGACTTATTTATGTATAATGTCGCAGATCAGACAGCTCCGGATCAGTACTTTCTTTCACAGAATATCATAATTGATTTTCTCTGTTTAACAGAGAGTAAGCATATATTAGTATGTCGAATTATTCTCATAAACAACTAGAGAACTCTCAACGAAGCAATAACATTAAAATAGTACATGTTTAGCTTAATAACTTCTGCCTGAGCCACATGGTTCATTCGATCAGAAACATTGAAAATTTAACGCTCTGTCGTTTCTATAATAATTTCTAAAAGGAAACAAATGATTTACTGGGAAAGTTCTAGATTAACTTAGTGGATATTAATTTGATAAGATTATCTTTGACATAAAATTCGAAACAAAAAATAATCGATATAATTCAGATATATACATATTTTCGATTTTATATCATAAAATTTGACAGTATATTCTTGGTTTTCTCAATATTGACACATGTAGACGCCCGTAGTAGACATGCAGGAAAAACCAAGCAGCTTTAAGACCCAAACTGAATTTAAACTTGCAGTGAATACTTTCACTACACATCATTCTGGCAATGTTTAATAATCCAGAAATATATTTTCATTGCCCTTTACATCTTTGCTACCAGTCAAGTACTGTGGTCGATTTAATATTTCTATAAAGCATCTTAAATGTTAATGGAATTATAATAGAAGACAAAAGCTAAGACTACTTTAACAAATACTTTCATGCGAATAAATTTTTATGCAGTTTTTATCCTTTAGATTATATAATGAAGGTTCTATTTAACATCTTAAGAATGTAAGAAAATGTACCAGCGACTTCACAGACAAAACTAAATTTCTTAAAACAAAGATTTCTGTAATTCAGGAATATTATTTCTGAATCTATTCTCACGTCATATGTAACTAATAATGTATATTCTAATATAGTTAAACTATCATTCACATGTGAACTTCAAAAAACCAGTGGCTGAGTGGTAAATAGCTTACTTCCCGACCATATGGTTCCGGGTTCATTCCCACAGTGTGGCACTTTGGGCAAGTGTCTTCTACTGTAGTCTCGGGCCAACCAAAGCCTTGTGAGTGGATTTGGTAGACGGAAACTGAAAGAAGCTCGTCGTACATATATATATATATATATATATATATATATATATATATATGCGTGTGTTTGTGTGTCTATGTTTGTTCCTCCACCATTGCATGACAACCGATGTTGGTGTGCTTACATCCTCGTAACTTAGCGGTTCGGCAAAAGATTCCGATAGAATAAGCACTAGGTTTACAAAGAATAAGTTATGGGGTCAATTTGTTCGACTAAAGGCGGTGCTCCAGCATGGCTACAGTCAAATGACTGAAGAAAGTAAAAGAATAAAAGAATGTATTCATCTTTGTTGCGCTGAGCATAGATGTATACGAACAGATTTTGAGCGCTAGTAGTTATTACCTAAAGTATTTAAGAAATGAAAGATAATTATCTTCTGCATAAATACCCAGTAGCAAGATTAATTAAGACACATAAGATCAAATGTCCTTCTCAGAAACATAACATAAGGCAATATTAACCTTGAAAACAGATGTTGTTGGTCTAAAGTTTTAATAAGTCCGCCACTTCGCCTCTGTAGTCAAGCTTAAAGTATTTTTTAAATCATTAACTAATCGTATCTTTATATAGTATATAATGACATATTCAATATCGACGACACAGAATCAAGGATATTCGGGTCATCGTTTCGACATGGCCATCCATTATTGAGGATTATACTGAAGTGTTCATAAATCAAAATGTATTATGGCAGCCAAATTTAACATTACAAATTAGTTGATAAGAAGTGATAAATCTGATTTTAATTTGTGAATACTCTCCCTTTAGTGAAAAATAAGTTTTGCTGTATTGCAGCGTTCTCAAATTTACTTTTGTTAATTACATACTCATTCTGTTTGCAGTGACTTTTTTTATTAAAAATTTATTCAGATTTTTACGCAAGGACTTGTTTGCCATAAAGAAAAGGTAGTCATAACCTTCTATTAGAATCCATTGCTATTTAACATGCTTTAAAAGCATATTAAATTGTCTCTTAGTACTTGATTTTTAGAGAAGAGGAGGCATGGAAAATATTATCAAATTAACGTGTAGCATCTTTTGTATCGGTGGTTTTCTTTTGTGGTAAAAGAGTTACATGAATTATAATCCTTGAATAGGGCACGAGCTGTTATTGTTTAGTCCCATATTAGCTCTACTCAAATAGGCCTATGATCAAAGGGATTCGAAATTGTCAATAGATTTATACATGTCAGCATTTGAGCTGTTGATACCTGAGAAAAAAATCATAAAATAATTAGGATGAATTAAAAAAGAAATTTTAATATTAAATATAGCTGGAATACTTTCTCCACGTTGTTATTATTTAGCTTGAGGCCAACCTTAGCCGAGCACACCAATGATCAAAGCGTTCCAGCCATGACAATTTCATCTTATTTTCAGGTATAGTACCTCTATCAGCGCCTTATACAATTTACTTAATTTTTTTAAATAGTAGGGCGTGACTTCTGAGTATCTATAGCAAATGCCATAGCTTTTTAAAATTTAAAGTAGAAAAAAAAACATCTTTAACCAAAAGATCCCATCCTCTTCGTCCTGGTGTACGTTCTACTTGCCTTCTCTTGGGATGCACGTTTTTATATGGGTTTTCCTTCTCTGTTTCCTCTTTGCACGGTCGAAGCAGTTTTCTGCTGCCTCTTTTCAATTCCCACGTCTTCTTCATAGTTACATGATGATGGACTGACACTTTGAGAGTGGCGGTCTTGGATTTTTGGTTGTATTCTTTCTGTTGCCAAGGATAAAACAAGGATGACGGCTGTTGAAATAGGAATATATTTCCACGGCCGTTCTCTAATTCCCAGACAATAAGTTTGTCCTTTTCCTTAATAACACGTCAACTTCAGTGAAATCTTGAATCATGAGATTATCTCCCCTTCTCAAAAGGAACTGGTTGAATTGCCATTTGGTAATTATGGCACGTCCTGTAGAGGCAGAGATAATCAAGAATTTATGTTGTATGATAATTGTTAAACCTCTATCTATCTATCTATCTATCTATCTATCTATCTATCTATCTATCTATCTATCTATCTATCTATCTATCTACTGCCATATACTGGCGAATGCACGGGTTTACAAACTCTGTACATAAAACTTATATTCTATTAGAAGTTGCGAATTTCAATCTATTATTCAAGCGAATGGAGTAGGAACCAGCATGAAAACATAGATTCAAAACAATGCCAAAACCCACTGAATGGTGTCGAGATTTAACTTGTTGCTGAAACAGGTGAAAAAGTATGCCTCACATTCTTTCAATGCATATATTCAATTGTAAGACGGAGAGTATTTGGAATTTTCATCTAGGCACATGCAAAACACATGTTAAATTTATGTCCTCAGTATCATACATGTAAACGCACGAAATTAAGATGGTTATTCCTTTTAATGAAATTTTAATGGTGTTGCTTTTTTTTTTTCATAATATTAAATTTTGAAGAGGAAGTAATAAGCAGCATTACCAGGAATATAGCACAAGCGATTCGTGACGCATCAGTTATATGCATACGAACATAAACACGTACGCATACGCCACCACCACACCCTTTCCACACACTTAAGGGCTCGCCCACAAACCTACATATACATGTATATATGAATAATATATATGTACGTATATATACATATATGCATAATTTATAAGTCTCTATATATTTATATGTATAATTTACATGTATCTATTTATATATACTTGTGTGTGTGTATATATATATATATGTATATATATATATGTATATATATATATGTATATATATATATATATAT
>NC_068981.1:42064218-42068200 GCF_001194135.2 Octopus bimaculoides
TATATATATATATGTATATATATATATGTATATATATATATATATACGTGTGTGTAGGGGTAATATGCATACATGCACACACTCATACACAAAGCACACACACACACACACATTCATTTATTTATTTTTATACATGGAGAGTGACGATAGAGAGATAGATAGATAAGCAGATAGATAAATAGAGAGACAGATAGACAGATTGTTAGACAGATAGATAGGTAGACAGATAAATAGAGTGACTGAACTAGAGACATATAAAAGAATTCTCTGAAAATAGTCATTGAATTAGTTTTCGGAAAATAGTAACAAACAGACAGCATTCCAGCAAGACACATTCGTATGACCACACACATTTCTATACATAACACCCCTCTGTTGCACACATATAAATAACATTAACTATACAATTTCAAAAACACGTAACATCCAACATCCCTACATACAATAATACATACAGTGACGCACATTCAATCGTCAGTTGATTCGTTCAAAGATTATTATTGAATTGACGCTAATCATTTCATTTCCTCATATATGTATTCAATAGATTTGTCCATTATTGTAAATAACAATATTACATCGAGTTGTAACAGAAAGTGTTAAGATGTTCTTTATAATCCTTTTTAATAACATTCTAATTATAATTCTATCATTACGAATATTATCATCCCCCATCTCTTTACTACTATGGAAATCATTATAATAATATAAAGGAAGAAATTCTTATTCCAGTATTAATATCATTATTATTTTTATTGCATACTTCCACTGTGCAATCGTGCACAGCTTTGTGCGTCTTGACGTGTTTTGTCTTGATGCTGTGTTTTTCAAATCCTATTGAAAGAGAGTATTGTACATAGAATGCGTAGAATTTCATAGCAGTTTTATTATTATTATTATTATTATTGTTGTTGTTGTTGTTATTATTATTATTATTATTATTATTATTATTATTATTATTATTATTATTATTATCATTATTATTATTATTATTTAAACTCGCGACGTATTAAACACTATTATTGAATTAGCTTGAACTTCTATTTGTTTTCATTCCACATTTTGTACAATTATTTCTCTATTGTTCATCTTAATATTTGTACATTTAACTTTGTGTGTTCATTTGCCTTTTGTGTATTGAACCTTTGTTCATTTAACATTAGTGTATTTACCTTTTGTGCAAAATTAATGTTTATAATGCAACAGTGTTGTTGTAGTTGTCGTTATTGTCACCTCTTTTGTTGTTGTTGATCTCTAACACTGTTGTGGTGTGTGTTATTACTCTTCATGTAATTGCTATCGTTTTTGTAACTGTTGCTGTTGCTATGCATTATTCCTTGCTGCTTTTAATCGTAAAATGTACCTCGTTATTCTACCGAAGGAGCTTCTAGGGGAATTTGGGCACTTATCAAATACATCCCACTGTTCTATTAAAAGAAGGGTCATAGTGAAACACCTGATAAATAAAAAGAGAAAAGAAAAAATATATAACAGGTACGTTAAGTGATGCATAATTTAAACATGAATGAAATGTAAAGTTAATGTCATATTTCAGAGGCATGGTATATATTATGCCTGATAAATAAAAAGAGAAAAGAAAAAAGAAAGAGTAAAAGAAGCTGAGTGCTGGTACAACTTATCAAAAGTCTAATCCAGTGGTCTTTTAAAATTTTTGTTTGTGGATCTATTCGATTCCTATTTTACTCAGGTGGCCCCTTATAACAATTCAATGTTTTTAAAAATCTTATATTCTTATAATTGAATATTATTAGAAATTGTATAAAAATTTAAAAAAAAATATTTTGCATATTGTAGAAATATAACCAATTTATTGCACATAAATTTTAACAACAAATCTTATATGGCTCTCCAAGAATCATTAAGACCCCCACTTGAAATCCACTGGTTTAGTTGATCAGCGCTGACTCGGACTAAAATACAAGCATACGGAGCTGTACTGTTTCTTATGCTATCCTCTTTGCAACTGTTATTACAGGCGTAGAAGCTATTATTCTTGCTGTAGTGAATTGCTGTCATTGCACCCTAGATCAGCTCAGCTCTCATTGAACAGATTCTAGTCATGAATGTCTCGTATAATTTTTAGACTAAGCATATCTAAAATTCTTATATTCAATGTCCCCTTCCTTTCTTTGATAAGTTAGAATTGATTTAAAACCTATTAGGTTTCTATTTTTGTAAATCTAGTAACTATCTAGAGTATCGTTTACTCGTATTTAATATTCTTATAAAGTTATTGTTACAGTTGGCAGAGTGCGCGGTGCATTGACTGAATTGTTACTGTGTTGGACAAAATATCTTACGACATTAGTTCTGACTCTTTATCTTTTGAGTTCTTACCCACCGAGGCCTGTTTTGCATTTCGCCCTTTCTGAGTCTATAAAATGAAGTGCGTCAACTACTGGAGCCAATGGTATCGATTTAACTCCCTTTCATTGAAATTCATTTTTGTGAGGATGGTGGATTGGCAGAATCGTTGAAACTTTGGACAAAATACCTTTGAGCATTTGACTACCTACACTCTGATTTCAGAGCCGACCGAAGCCAACTTTGTCTTTCATCTCTTCAGGACCGATAGAGTAAATTACTATTTAACTGCTGGTGCCAATGTTATCAATTAATTCCTCTCCACTAATTTTTCAGGTCTTATACATATGTTAGAAAAATTATTGTTATCAGAGTCGGTAGAGCGTCAGTTGCACAAAAAGGTTGAGACATTATCATGTTAGTTTGTTGCTCCATCTCAGCTCTCATTTAGCAAACCTCTGATCAAAAGCGTATCAGCTACAAGTATTCAGTAATGATACATATTAAGCACACGCTGAGTATATATTTAACAGAAAACCATAATAATATTATTTTCTATTCTAGGTACAACGCCCGAAATTTTTGAGAAGGGGGGCAGTCGATTAGATCGACGTCAGTACGCAACTGGTACTTAATTTATCGACCCAGAAAGGATGAAAGGCAGAGTCGACCTCGGCGGAATTTGAAATCAGAACGTAAAGACGGGTGAAATACTGTTAAGCATTTCACTCGGCGTGCTAACGATTTCGCCAGTTCGCCGCCTTAGACAAACCATATTAATATTATAACATTTATTGACATAATGAACTATTCAGACACATGAGCACTAAGGAAGACATGATCCGATTGTGGGATAATATAAGTACCAATCAAATATATATTCGTTATTTCTTGTCGATGTAAGGAATCAATATTGCAGTAACGCTTGTTGTTAACAATATTTTTCAGGTTACCGTTATTTTGCTGTGTTGCTACTATTTAACCCAGATCAACCCTGATCAAGCTCTAGCATAATCATTTCACCCATGATTGTTCCGTCGTTGGTACAGCGTATCTTCATCCAATGTGTCACTTTTTGAGACGATAGAGTATTATTTAAAGCAGACATCGCTGCTATTTCTAACAAACCAAAAGACATGGTTTTTGTTGTAGTTGAAATACGTCTTTCATATTATGTATAATTCAGGAGAGATTAGGCTGCTGTTTTTAGCCGGTGAAGAAAGTCTCACGCTAGTTCGTAGCATTATTGTTTTGAAAGCTACTTGTATTGTCACTGTTGGTGTTGTTTCTACTATTGTATTACTATTGTATTACTGTTAAAATCCCGGATTGGAATGTGATGTGTGTTCAGTTGATTTAGGATAACAAAGAATTACTTTAAAATCGCGTGACGCACATACCAAATAGTTTCCTGTTTAGCTCTCCCTATAAAAATATTTTCCATTTAAGCCAAACCACTCCACTGTATTGTTGCATTGTGCTAAAATACGCTAGTGTCATATCATTAAAGTTTACTATCCCATTAATGTCCCATAATGTATGTTCGTATATTCCTTTCTGTACCTTTTGCAATACGTATGTATGTGTGTATGCATGTATATATGTATGTATATATATGTATATATATATATATATATATATATATATATATATATAT
>NC_068981.1:42069788-42080062 GCF_001194135.2 Octopus bimaculoides
TATATATATATATATATATTTATATACATGTGTGGTGTTTTATATATGTATATATTTCAAATGAATTGGATGCTTTATATTTTTATATGTGCATGAATATACATCCTCAGAAATACTAACCGCCTGTGTATTCAATTATTTGATGCTAAGGTACAATTCTTCATAAGGCAAAACATTACGAAGAAAAACAAAACAACAATATTATTTCAACGATAATTATTCCAAATAGGTCGGTGAAATTAAATAATATTGTTACTGAAAATATATAATTACTGAAAAAAAATCTTCCTTCTGCTCTATATATATACAGACCCAAATACAGGAATAGTCACATGACAAACATTATGCCTCTGTATTATTACTCAGCTTACTGCATATATCAGCCAACTCACCATCAAATCGCTCCCTGAAGACGGAGTGGTTGCGAATTCATTGTATCACATCATACATCTACCGAGGCAGGGTTTCTTTGAGGCTAAAAAGGTACCACAGTAACATCAACAATCTGCACACACACACACACACACACACACACACACACATGCACAACTATAAGGCTTCAGTGGGCTACAGCACAAATGCTATCAGCTCAGTTTAACTGACAAAGCTTTGGGCAATCCGAGAGCTTTAGTAGAATATTCATAGCCAAGGGCCCACGCAGTTATCATCATGAACTCATCGTTATGAAACTATTCTGTTAACTTCTCGGCCTTGCCAGACTTACACATACGTACACACACACATACACACTCACAAATGTTTTAGCTAATGTATAGATTTATACCATGCAAAATTTAGGCAATATCTTGACCTTTTCTCACCAAAAGTATTCATAAGCAGTTGAAAAGCATTACTTGCTTCAAAGAAGTTATTGTGATATTCATGTTCTTATCAAGATTTTTTTTTATCAATATAACAACAGATTGAGTAATTCATCCAAATGTTAATTGAAACCAAGACAGGTCCTTAGGCGGTTTCATGCACATTTAAAGATCAGTTTTCTATACATAATATTAAGTGATATATAAATGCATGTTTTAATGCATTGTTACGAACAAAAACAGTCGATCATTAATTGAAGGATCGCTCCATACATTTAAGTATGTGTGTATGTATGTGTAGACTCAAGTATGACTGTTATCGAGCAGTTCATTTTACAGCCACGTAGATTTGTGCTTGATCTCATTGGGCAGCAGCTTGTCGCCCAATGTGTCCTGTCATAGCTGCCACTGATTAAGCTAGTTTCCATTTGGATTTTCCCATATACAGTTCGACTTAGCCATTTCGGTTGAAATACTAGTATTTAAGTTTTCCTCATAGATGGGTCTGCTGTAGCTTAGTTTTCACTTATTTCTATAGAATAATTTTCCGTAATGTTGAGATTAATGTTAAGTAATTTTTGTTTGTTTTTGCTATGTTAGGTTTATTTTTAAAGAGATAATGGATGGCGAAGTGTTATGGTAGTATTCAATATTATCGGTCAGCTTCTAGTACTTTGATGTAGAAAGGTGCAGCTATGACGAAGATTTCTTTAATGAACGAAAAATTAGTGATTTTTCAACTGGTATTGGTTAGATTTTTGAAATCTCTTGGGTGGTAGGAATCTGTATTACCCTATGTAGTCTTTCCGTTAAATTTGCTGTATGGTTCGTATCTATCTGTAGAGTTTGATATCAATAACTTCACAACACTCAGGTTAATGATAATAGACATTTAGAAGTCGAAATCATTAAAAATATAGATTAAATTATTAAAGGAATTGATTAAATTATTAAAGGAATTGGTTAAACTTTTCCAAAGTTTAATATATATATATATATATATATATATATCAAGGAGTATATAATTTATTGAAGTAGTTTGACTTTAGAGTCCCATTACAGCGTGAGGCGTTACTTATAGTAATAGCCCTTTGTATATAATGATAAATTTAAAGAATAAAATTATATATTTTGTATTAATGTTTTCCTTAATTGGTTTTCCACGCTGGCTGCTTGATAAATATTATATTCTTATATTTTATATATATATATATATATATATATATATATATATGACAGCTTCCACACAATTTCCTGCCACCGAATTCACTCACAAATCATTCGTCGGTTCGTGGCTATAGTTCAACACACTCACCCATGGATTAGTGTGTTGAACTATCGCCATGAACCGAGCAAACTTTTTAACCACACAGCCATGCTCACGCGTATATGTTCTGTAATCTTTTAATAATCATCGATTTTATTCACATTAGTCGCTTTCTTGAATTTAATATGGATTAATGCAATAAAATCAAAGAGACTATTGATCTCGGCTCTCCCAACAATGTTTAGATATGCTTGTGATACACCGAAGTCAATCATTCCAAGAAATAGCCATAACCATGTATCATCTGGAAATAATAAAATGCATTGTGTCAGGATTGGTTTAGGAACAAATTCGGTGAAAGTAAATCAGCAGAATTATATAAGAGTGTCAAACAGAAACACAAGACAAATAGCTGTGGCATATTTCTAATAGTTAGTTAAGCTAAAATAACGCTTCTGGACGATTAAATTTCTGATCTGAAATCTTAAGCCAATTGACCATCAAACCAACTTGCATGATTTGAACTTTAGGTGAGACACAGATCTTCTCAATAATTCCATGCAATATTGTGCTAAGTGTCAATATGTGTGTGCATTTATTTCGATATGTGATTGTGTATCTTAGTGGAAGCTAACGCAATCCATCATTTCTGATCAGTTTATGTGATTCCGATTAGCAAAGGAAAGTAAACTTTGCTATTCTCCAATCCTTTAGTACATTCTTGATTGATTCATTGGTTTTTACTTCAGCTATTTACATATTCTAATCAGCTTTTCACCATCACAAGAATTTAGTTAGAGCCTCTCCTTTATGTAAGCCCTCTTCGAGATTCTCCGATAATCATATCACAGAGAAAAAGACATTGTGAGATGATTTAGTTTCAACTATCAGCATTCCAGGTTTAAACACTGACAAGGTTACATATGGCTGCCACTATGAGTGTAGATAAAATATGTTCCAGGAATGTCATGGAATCGATTAATTTGACTATACCTATCCTTATAAATTTGTAGCAATATAATACGATATAATATATAACATATGATAGAATGAAATAATATATATATATATATATGTGTGTGTGTGTGTGTGCGTGCGTGCGTGCGTCGGTGTGTTTGCGCGTGTATTCCTGTGAGTTTGTGTGATGTGTATGTGTGTGTATAGTACACACACACACATACACACACACACACACACACACACACACACACACACATATATATTTATATATATATACATATACATATACATATTTATTTTATATCCATCTATTTGTATATGCACACACAGCATTCATACATTCATTAAGGAGTACTAAAGCATATTTCGTATGACAGTTTCACTAACGCAGGCAGTGTACTGCTCTCTGGAAACTTTGTTATTCAAAGATCAAATCCTGTTATTGTCAGATATTTATCTCTGCGCTAATTGTGCCCCACAAGTATTTCTTATCTGGTTATTTTCGTTAAGCCTGATGACATATTTTTGTAAATATCCTACGTAAATAACTTCTGATATATAAAGCACACTAAATAATTATAAATAATTGCCAAACATTTTAAAAGCCATTATTAGGGATGCTTGAAAATTGTACGGAACTAATTTATGTCTCTTCCAAAAGATAAACTTAATGACATAATAACAGACAGATTCAATAATATCGTCATAAGATATTTATATGCTCCATGAATCATAGGGGTAAAGTTATATCAATGAAGATTTCATTATAAATTTTGGTGGAGTGCGTTATATATCACATGAAATTGAAGTCAGTATCCTGATCTAGAAAAACTCTCGCCAGTTTCACAATATCACTGTAGTTTGGCAGAGAGATTTGTTCGTCACCCGCTTTATGGCAATACTGTTCCACCTAGGTACATGGAAACATTAAAAAACTCACTTCGACGGCTACAAAGCAATGCTTGTCACATGAACTGGAGATATATCGGCAGGTTGTCCGGTACTATATCTGCTCTGAAATCCTCGTTCTCTATTCAAACACTTAACTTGTCACTCATGATTAACATTCAACTGTAACCCCCGAAATGAGTTCCTATTCTATACCTAATAATTTCAGTTGGTCTACTTAATTTCAGATAACATATCGATCTCACGTTTTGGCACAAGGCCAGCAATTTCGGGGGAAGGGTAAGTCGATTACATAGACTCCACTGCTCAGCTGATACTTATTTTATCGAACCCAAAAGGATGAAAGGTAAAGTCGACAGCGGCGGAATTTGAACTCCGAACATAAAGACGGACGAAATGCCGCTAAGCATTTAGCCGGCGTGCTAACGATTCTGCCAGCTCACCGCCTTAATTTCAGTTAACATATCAACAGCTGTTTTGCAACTTGGAATCAATACGTTTCGCTACAAAATATCTCAACAGCTTCATCATATTTGTATGGGCAATATACTTTTTTACATATGAAGAAAACTTGCACATTTGCAAAGAGACTTACAAATCATTCATCTCCATAATATAGCACTTCTCAGAATTGCATTCTGCAAGTATAACATCAGAAAGTTTATATGATCATTTTATCGATGATTATCACCACATCTCCAATATACGTTTCCCGATACTTCAAGGACTCTGTGATTCTAAAGCTGAAAACTCGCCAAAGGGGTTGGCCCATAACTCTTTTCTTTTACTCTCTATCACGATCTTTCGTTTACACAGCCATCGATTTCCTGTATCTTAGCAGACCTCACACTTAAAACTTTTCTATAGCATTCCTTTCACAAAGTGTAACCGTCTGTTCAGTTATGTTATTAATCAGCAATAAATCTAGTGAAGATATAAACCCTTGACTGCATGAAGTCATACTAAATGACATGTTATAAGGCAGAAATCAGTAAGCGTTTCTTCAAACAAGATTTAAAAAATGTAATGTAATAAAATAATATATATACACATGTATATTATGTGTGTGTATATGTGTGTGTTTATACATGCACACTCATGTATAATATGATCCCTCATAGCTTAAATTCGCGAATGATGATAGATGAAAGCGGATGCATATATCGCCTGCAGATTCGTTGGTAACTGACTAGACCAATACGTGCTATTCAAATACGGCTACAAGGGTAATTCTGTTCAGGGTTCGGTTCCTCTATGTCATGGCATTTTCTCAATCTTCTTTCGTCCTGAAGTGATGCACTACGTGAATTCACAAAGAAGTAGACAGACTGGTGGTTGTATATTGTCAATTCTCACGATCGGAAGTTATTCTAAGTTACTGTCGATTGTCAATGTCGTTGGTGTCATAGGATTTCTTCAAAATGCCCTTTGTACATTTCTTTTGGTTTATCTTTATCTGTTATGGTAGTTAATGGTGAATCCACCTAAAGAATATTCTTTGGCCCCACCATCCAGGAAATGTGCCTTACTCAAACACAATTCTCAGCATGGCCTCAGTGATCTTTGGCTGCTCAAGGATTTTGACACTTCAATGGATATTGATGACGGTGCGCATACAGTGCTGGTGGAGGGTCCTTTGGAATTATAGTTGGTGATGATACGTTATCTGTAAACCAGATATGTACTGGGAGGTGGCTTGTACAACAGCTCTGTGCCTGACTGTTTTGTACAGTCAACTGAATACACTGTTTGAAAAAACACCATACATACATACATACACACACACATACATACATACATACATACATACATACATACATATATACGTACATACATACATATGTACGTACATACGCACATGCATGAAGCTCTCTCTCTTTCTCTCTCTTTCTCTCTCTCTCTCTGTAAATATGTCTATATCTATCTATCTATC
Source organism: Octopus bimaculoides (assembly GCF_001194135.2). NCBI lineage: Eukaryota > Metazoa > Mollusca > Cephalopoda > Octopoda > Octopodidae > Octopus > Octopus bimaculoides. Next base: position 42,075,679 of record NC_068981.1, read on the forward strand.
TACAAACATACATACATATATAGACATATACATACATATACATACATATATATATATATATATATATAGAACAATGAAACAAGTGAAGTTGTAGTTTCCATTACGCAAACTCAAGGAATCTCTAAACAACATTCATCTGCACTCAAAGCGCCTTAAAACATCATTAAGAACTTAGTTAAGAACATATCCTTAGGCTCTTACACCTATTCGCTAATGAACAAATCTTTTAAAGACCTATCCCAATACGATTATGAAGAATCGTCTTGAAGTCATTTTAAGGACTACATGGTGTCCAGAATTAACACGCCTAAAATACAAAATTGGAATAGACAATGAAATATATGTTGGTAGAACTCACGCTACAACTAATCCGCAGTTGTTGTTGTCGTTGGCACTCCGTCGCTTACGACGTCGAGGGTTCTAGTTGATCAACGGAACAGCCTGCTCGTGAAATTAACGTGCAAGTGGCTGAGCACTCCACAGACACGTGTACCCTTAACGTAGTTCTCGGTGATATTCAGCGTGACACAGTGTGACAAGGCTGACCCTTTGAATTACAGGTACAACAGAAACAGGAAGTAAGAGTGAGAGAAAGTTGTGGTGAAAGAGTACAGCAGAGTTCGCCACCATCCCCTGCCGGAGCCTGGTGGAGTCTCGTGGAGCTTTAGGTGTTTTCGCTCAATAAATACTCACCCCGGTCTGGGAATCGAAACCGCGATCCTATGACCTCGAGTCCGCTGCCCTAACCACTGGGCCATTGCACCTCCACTAATCCGCAGTAACCTTCGTAAATGGAAACGTCTTGAAACAACCTCTAAAACACTTTACTATACCATAGAAATACTACCAAACAATCCAGACGATAACGAAAATACACTGCTCCACCATCCCTACCATCCCAACTCCAATATCTTCAGATCACATTTTCATATATCATCTTTCAACTTCTAGATTTTTTCCTGATTTAATGGTTTGATAATCGTTAACGTCGAAGTGTGTTTATTTGACTTAGTCAAGAAAGTATTTTCTGATTTAATTGTCAAATAATTAGAATTTATTAGCTTAGTCAGCGTTATTCTTGATTTATTTGTTTAATGTTTTCACAATTCAATTGTACAATTGTAAAATAGGAATTATTTATTCAAGAACTTAAAATCCCATTGAGTTATTCCTGATTTAATGGTTCAATAATTTATTCACTAAATAACAACAGAGATCATCATCATTCGCTAGAGTACCCCGAATCTGTTAACTTTTAGATTTATTTTAGCGTTAGTATCTGTATAACAATTCCCGATTTAATTATTTAATAGCTTTAATAGTATATTTATTAACTAGAAGAGAAGTGAAACTCAGTTGTATAATAATAATAATAATAATAATAATAATAATGATAATAATAATAATAATAATAATAATAATAATAATAATAATAATAATAATAATAATAATGATAATAGTTAATTTATTTATTACTTGATTATTACAATGAACATATGTTCATTGACATAAAAATCAAAGTATTTCTTCCTCGCTTAATGGTTCAATAATAATTATTCATTAGATGATAATTATAATTGTTAACAAATGAATAAATTATGAATTAATTTTAATTCTACTTTCATTTCTGTCCCCCCTCTCTCTCTCTCTTTCTTTCTTTCTCTCTCTCTCTCTCTCTCTCTCTCTCTCTCTCTCTCTCTCTATCTATCTATCTGTAAGATATATATATATATATATATACGTACGCACACATACACACAGACACAAACGCAAACTCACACACGCATTTCTACATATTTATGTATCAACGTTAAACTCCTTCCACTAGTATAATTTTCACTTTCTTCTTTCTTGAATTTAGTATTTCTCGTCATTTCATCACCTTGATAAGTCACTGTATTTCATCGAGGACAGCGCTTACCTCTTTCTCTCAACATCAGCATCCATCGTTAATACTGAGCGTTTCTGCTCCATTCCTATCTGGCACTCTTAATAACGTGGTATCTTCCTAGCTATAAAACCATATACACTCTCAAAGGCCCTTTCAAAGTCTATAAGAGCCATTATTTAACGTTATCTGAATTGAACATACTGCTGTATAGTATGTCTGAGCAAGAATGTCTGCTCAATACCTCGTAATTACTTGAAGCTTGCTTGTACATGCATTAGTATGTATTCTAATGTAATCGTTGCATCCTATCGAGGGTAAACAAACAACGCCTTCATTACTATGTTGAAAGTAATAGCCACAGACTCCTAAGATGCTTCATTTTAGTATACTAATCACGGTAACAGCCTATCAATCTGCAGGTATCTGCTCACTCTGCGATATATTACGAGACAGTTTTCATAATATTTTTACAGCCATTTCTCATTGATCTGTTTAATGTTCCTACAATTCTATCCAATACAGGAACCTTTTGGGATTTTAATCGCTTAACAACTAGCTATTTATTCAACCAATATTTAATGTACAGCAAATTCCAGCTCTATTGTATTCCAGGAATTATTAAAACATTTCACTCATTAAACGGTTTGCTCATGACTATTAAAATTTTCTCTCTATAATACTTTGATTATTATATAAAACATTTTAAGTTACGCATCTTTACTAAACACGGGTAGTTTTTTTGTTCTTTTTACTTGTAATCTCATTAATTATTTTATTAGTTTTCTAACTTCTCTTCTGTCTCCTGCATTGAGTATTGTAGCTGCTTCATCAGCTTTCACTTCCAAGCATTTTCTTTTATATTTTCTTGAACACCTTTTCACCTCGCTATTGAGACTCCAATATCTAGCTATTTACACCTTAAGGTCCACTTTATTCCCACTCCAATATTTGGCAATTTGTTTTTGTTCTCTTCGTGCCTCAGTAAGTTCCCATGTTACATCCAAAATCAATTTTATTCTTTTATCTTTATTAGCCCAGAACACCTATGGTTACATTCCTGTGTACTTCTTTTACATTTCGCATGCGCTTTTGATGTCTACAACTTCAACTGTAGCTTCAAGCACTGCTAATCGATTTCACTATTCAATCAAAAATTCATCTTTAAATCTACGATCTTTCAACTTCTTTTCTGTATCAAATCTACTAACACTATCCATTCATTTAGCCTTCAGCTTTAATTCAATCATCCCTTTTACTAACAAATGGTCACTTTCAGTATCTCCATCTCGATATATTCTAAAATCTAAAAGCAATATTTATGTTGGTGATTTATTGAAGTATGGTTCTATTTGATTATGATACTTTAGATATGGATATGACCAAGTATATTTATGAATATCCTCATTTTTAAAGAGGGGACTTCCTGTGATGAGATTGGCTTTACGATATAAAGCGTGAAAGAACATAATTGTTCAAAAGTTCTGTCTTTTCTGATTCTGTTTGAGTATATAAGATGTTCAATCATACTCAATTTTCACTAGAATCTTCTTGTCGATCATTTCATACCTTCGTTGAGATGATCACCAACTTCAATTTCTATAACTCTTCCTAGCATATTATCTATTTCAACAATTGGTTGGGAAAAATCCCGTTCAATTCTTAGCACATCTGTTTGCCAGTGATTAGAGACTATAAGTTCATTGTTAGTTTTCATTAATTTTTAGTTTAAATAATGCGTATTCAATAACTAGATCAACTGGTCTATTCGTTTGTTAAATGTGTCAATAGCTGAGTTTCTACAGATAGACACACTGTAAACGTTATCCCCAGGAAAGATTAGTGAGACACAGTGTACGACATGCCTAGACCTTTGAATTAAAGGTAAAATTCATCTGCCTCCCCACCCCCCCACGACACATAAAAACTTTCACTGAGAAGGTTTGGGTCAACCCGAGACAACGGTAAACGACACTTGTCAAAGAAACCTCGCAATGGGATTGAATACCGGGACTTCGATGTTGCACATTAATCACTGAAAATGAATATTTATTTATGAAAATTAATGATTAGTAACAAACTAATATGGCAATTTTTCGGGCGAGTGTAGATTGTTATCATCTTCCGATTTTGTCAAATTAATATAGGTCATGAAAAAAATTCGGAAAATTATCGAAGACATAAAGACGGGGTAGGAAGGACTGAAAACGAGGAAAAGGAATTTTTTTCTTGTCCATAGGTTTCAGTCGTACTGTGATTTATTTTAAAAAAGGAATATGAATATAGATTACAAGGGATGAGGTAAAAAAAGAAAGAATAAACAAAGTGATGTTGATAATTAAATGATAAACACAAAGAGACGCATAAAGGATAAGTGATAAGGAGAGGAAAATTTTTATATCATGATGTTTTGTCCTGTATAAAAAGATATAACAGTTTATACTTGGAGTCTCTCTCTCTCTCTCTCTCTCTCTCTCTCTCTCTCTCTCTCTCTCT
>NC_068981.1:42080087-42083024 GCF_001194135.2 Octopus bimaculoides
CACACACACACACACACACACACACACACACACACACACACACACACACTCAACACACACGGTTTCCCAAACTGAATGTGCACATAGATCGAATGATTATAAAGGCAGTGTTTATGAAAATACATTTCATTTAAAAACTCAATATAATCCACAGGCACAATTTGTTTTATGAACGCCTGTTTTAAAACTGATGACCTTTCTGGCTCAGGAAATAATGGTAACGTGAAATGTTAGAGTCGAAAACACCAAGTAACTGTTTATTCAGTATTTGTGCCTTCTTGTTCAATGGCTGAACTCAGTTATTTTTTTTTTACTGTTGCCGGTTTTGTAATGTAAACTTTATCTTTTAAGTATCTCCATGAAAAGGTCGAGTGGTGTGAAGTCCGGTGAACGTAGCAATATTCTACTGAACGACTTCGTCCTATATACCTATTCGACAAAATCTTGTCAAGGTTGGTCCTTACACCATTATGATAGTGCTGCTGGAAATATAACTCCACAACTTCAAATCCATATCAATGCTCAGCATGATAGATTATCACAGCAAGTTCAAGTGAAAGTCACTGCTCCGTCAAAAAAGAATGGGCCCAATTAATCCCTTTGATGATAAGCCGTGCCATAAATTAACATGCTGTCTCTTCTTCGGGACATTTTGAAATAAAGAGTGTTGGCGACGTCGTTGCTCAGGTGTGGGGGAGGAAGCGGGAAGAAGTACGAGGAAAGGGGGAGGAAGGGTGAGGAATGAGGAGGGAAGAGAAGAAAATGACATGCCCAACAGCTTCCACCACAGTATCAAGTTCGACATTGAACACCCAGCTTCGAATGGCTCGCTAAGCCTCTTGGATTTTCAATGTTTCCTTTGCCTTGTGGCATGCAACTAATCGATTCTTCGAGAAAGAGACGTAGAAAAACAACTTCCTCCTCTCAGATTCATCTTACTTAGGGACGTTGAAGGACGACATAGCCCTTAACAAATTCAATCGCTGCCTAAGCAGATATGGGGAGGCCGAAACAGAGAACTCAGTGCTGATGGACTTCACCAAAATGCTGTATCTAAGAGGACACGGGCTGCGATTTATAAACCAGTGGGCAGTAAACAACAACTATGGTGACAACAATGGCCGACGAGCGAGTGATGACGACGACGGCAACAACAACAACAACAACAACAACAACAACAACAACAACAACAACAACGACGACGACGACGACGATAACAACAACTATAACTAAAAAAACTACAACAGCAACGGCAGTAGCGGCATCAACAACAACAGAAACAATCACACCGAGAGCAACAGCAACTGCTACAAAAATAGCTACAATAACAATCACAACGACGACGACAAAAACAACAACAACAACAACACCAGCAACAATAACCACAGCAACAAGAACAACCACACTAACAACGTCAGCAATGGCAATAACCGGACTGGTGTCACAGAGACTGGACCCGTAAACGACCAAGGGAGTGACAACATTAACTAAAAAGACCGACAGAAGGAAGAATGAACACTGGGTCGAAGTTGATCTACCCTACTACGGTTAAGAAACAGCATCAGGAAATCTGGCTTCCCCTTCAGAATCACTAAATGGGGCCACATCCTCAAACACTATCTCGCGCACACCGAACGCATGCTGTCTAAACCAATGTCCAATCCGAAAAACACAACCAACAGATGGCGCCTGATTATGTTTTAAATCTAACAGGTTGTACCTGATGACGTCCTCCTGCAGTATGGCATAAATAGTATCGACGACCAGGAGACACCTTCATTTCAGGGCGAAGGGACAGCTGTACAAGGCTACATCATCCAACACTGTGTACCAACAACACCAACACTGTGATGGGGATTTTCCACCTACTTACTAGTGAGTGGGAGGGATGCAGTTAGCCGCAGAAGAGCAAAGGCACACTTTGCTAGGAAGTAGGTACCTAGTCTGAACTGCCGTAATGAGCTGTATGCGTGGAAACACGTCTACACTGCTTCCAGGGTCTTTAATCCTGAAAGAGCGGAGGACTAACGACCATAAAGAAATAGAGAAAAATATGAATTAAGAAATTCTGATATATATGTATACAGACAGACAGACAGACAGACAGATAGACACACACACACACACACACACAGACACACACACACACACACATACACACACACACACATATCAACTAGCTCAATGTAGCTACCTTCAGCTTCCAACACGTCTCAAGACGAGTCTGGGGCCTGGTACGCGCTTTCCCTCTTTGGGTCCCGCGGAAGATCGTTGAACATCTACTTGATCTTGTCCACCAGTTCGGCCTCGGTACTGCAAGCAGAGCGTTTGGAGTCTTTCTCAACTGCGCTCCACACATTGTAATCCATGGGATTGCTTTAGGGAGAAATTGGGGTCTAGATATTGGGGGCTGGTGAAGCCGCAGAAATTCTTCGACAACCACTTTTGACACTTTCTGGAGGAATGGCAAGAAGTCAAATCTTGCTGCAGCATATATGGCCTTCCAGTTACAACCCTCTTCAGCTAAGGTTTGATCATAGTCTCCAACAACTTCACATACAGTCGTCTGAATTGAGCCTCACATTCTGTTCAGAGACATGGGGTGGCCTGACATTATCCTTACGGGGAGACACACACAAAGACATGCTGCCCTCGGGTTTGTAATCTCCGTTGTAGCTGTCCATCCATGTCACGTATTACAGCTTGCACAATGTTCATAGATCACCGAGCAACAATCAAGGTGTCAGCATTTTGATACCCGGCGCAAATCATTGTGATACAGTTAAATTATTTCTAATATTGAGATGGCTCCCAGTTCGCCATGTCAGATAACTTTTTCTCAACTACAACCTTAATCTTTATGCTGTCCAACAGCTCAAAACATCAAGCTGTTCCTGAAAAATCGTCAAATATTGCTGGCATATATATATATATATA
>NC_068981.1:42083545-42086067 GCF_001194135.2 Octopus bimaculoides
ATGTATGTATGTATGTATGTATGTATGTATGTATGTATGTATGTATGTATGCATGTATGTATATATATATGTATATACGTACGTATGTATGTATGTATGTATGTATGTATGCATGTACGAAGTGGTATAAAAAAATTCCTGAACTAGTTTTGCAGCGAGCCAACAGATGGCAGCATACGGTTGCGTGCGCAGTGAGAGCTAGTAGCAACCTTCATGAGGCAGTGTGCCGAGTGACATAGCTGTGTTTACTTCGCAAGTTGTGAAATTTGTGTTTTTGTGATCATATGTATGCTGTAGTCTGCGAATTTTTCATGGATAGGAACAAAGAGCCAACGTGAAATTTTACATTAAAATTGGGGAGTCTGCTATAGAGACATTGGGCATGCTTTGGCAAGCTTACGGTAACGGGGCAATGGGTCGTACGTAATGTTTCGAGTGGCACGGGCACTTCAGGAACGTCCCTGGAAGATGATGAGCGATCTGGAAGGTCTGCTACGAGCGTGACCCCGGAAATGTGTTATAGTGCATCAAAAATTCTTCCCCCAGGGCCAGACCTTCAACGGAGAGTTCTACTGCGACGTTTTGAAGCGTTTCAGGGAGGACACTTGGCGAAAGCGATCAGATTCTTGGAACGCTAAGAATTGGATTCTTCACCGAACTCTCCTCACTCGTGAGTTTCTCGTCAGAAACAACTTGGTATCGCTTCCTCACCCGTCCTATTCGCCAGATTTAGCATCTGCGGACGTCTTCCCCAAGATGAAAGTGCAGCTCAAAGGTCGCCGTTCTAACATCGTCGTTGAGATCCAGAGCGAATCGCAAAATGTTTTCGACTCGCTTACGGAAAACAACTTCCAGGCCGGATTCTAAAAGCGGCAAGGAAGCTGGGACCCGTGTATTGCCGCGCAAGGTGACTATTTCGAAGGAGATGATGCTAAAACTTAGGTAAATAAGTTATTCTCTTTATTAAATATAATGAGTCCTGAACCTTTTTGCTACCACTTCGTATGTATGCGTGTGTCTTGGTTTCTACTGTGGGTAGTTTCCACAAACATGTTCACCATATAGCCTCCATCATTCGTCTGAACAAGGTGTTCAACATCGCCTCAGTGCATTAGTTTTTTTCAAGACTTCTGTATCTAGAGTCCACAAGAAACAGCCACCATTCAAAATATGTCTCGGACATCTCTGACGGAAGCGTTCAAAGACCCTAACAGGGACATGTCTCACATGAGTAAAGGAGCAATGTCAGCACGCACACTTGGCACAGTAATTCCTGTTCCTCTTGTGGTGCTATTTTGGAACAAGACACGAGACTTAAGAGCCCTGAAGAAATTAGTTGCCTTCTGAAGCCTTAAAGATATTTCATTATCTAAGGAGCAAGAACAGCTGATTGTGCTGTTCAGGAAGACAAACTTGTCTAACTCTTTCATTACTATTCCTTCAACTAATATACCTGATTTAATATATGTGTTTCTTCACGCAGGTTGGAACATTACAAGCCAAGGTTAAATTCAAATGTTTTGCAAGATACAAAGATAAGATCCATGAGAATTTGTATGTCTTCCATTATATGAGCAACTAAGTCGCAATCATCAGCATAAAAGAGCTCAAGAACAAGGGATTGAAAAACTTTGGCATTGGCAGCAAATCGACATAAGTTTAAGAGATGATTAGAAGGTATCTACATATATCCCAGAAGAGCAATACGCAGCAAATGCATGAATGGGAATAACAGCAAAATACAAGGAAAAGAGAGACTACGATTTAAGAATTGTATAAAGCCCTTGTTGAAAGCACGTGAAATATGGGAGATCAATCGAGAAAGGAATGCTTGTCATCGCCACCAATGGAGGAAACAAGTAAAGGAAGGAGCGGATGTTTTCGCAAAGACACCCATATTTCATGCAGAATTTAAGCGAGCTGCTCGAAGACGCACCGCCAGAGTAGAGAATGGAGGAAGCTTGGTTGGTAATGTCTGCTGACGCGTAAGTTTATGAAGGGCTAGGAGCTACCAGTGTAAAGCATAGATTTGACTGAGTGCACGATAATGGCATTCCTCGGTCAAGAGTGGGTAGCCCTCATACAGGAATACATACATACTTATACACACACCCCCACACACATACGAATGGATGCTGAGAAGTTCTTGGCTTTGGGTAAAAGAAAATACAGGAGGATTAGTTAATTATGATATTATTCAACATATTCTCCTCTCAGATTCAAACACTTATTGCAGCGCTCCTTTAGATTCTCTAACCCCGAAAAAGAACTCTGAAGTTTGTGCCTCCAACCAGGTCTTTCGCGACACCCTCAAAGCCAGAAACTTTTCAGCACCCACTTGTACATATGTGCGTGTGTTTGTGTATTTATATAAACATACGTATACATACATAGATGTGTTTTCATATGTATTTATTTATACATATGCATGTGTGCATGTGTCTGTGTATACGTATGTTAATGTGTCTGAGCGTATTGGAACGTTTGTGAGTATATATATATATATATATATTTATATATAT
>NC_068981.1:42086153-42090812 GCF_001194135.2 Octopus bimaculoides
TATATATATATATATATATATATATATATGTGTGTGTGTGTGTGTGTGTGTGCGTGTGTGTGTGTAAACACGAGTATACTGACACACACACATACACTCACGCACTCACACACACTGATATAAGCTGCGACTGTCTCTTTTTCGTCTTATCTATCTCTAATCTTCTCCCCTATATTATTTCTGTCTGTTTTTCTCACTCTCTCTATTTCTTTCTGCCTCTCTTTTCTCTGTATTTAAGTAATTCCTCGTTTAGTTTTGTTTTCTATACTTCATTCATTAACTTTAAATTACGTTACGTTCTACTAAGCTGCACGCAACTTATCGGAGTTGAAATGGTGATTTCTTTTTTGATGCAATTTAATCTTCCACGTAATTTACTAAATTACACCAAACTGCTAACAGTCGACTACAATAACAACAACAACAACAACGACGACGACGATGATGATGAAGACGAACGCCACAACGGTGACGACTGCAATCAATGTCACGTCGACGATGATGACGACGATGACGATGACGACGATGACGATGACGACGAAGACGACGAAGACGACGACGACGACGAAGATAACGGTAACTAGAAGGCCCCCCCCCACCTCGCTGCCACCACAGCCACCACTACCACTACGATAACAACCCACTCACCACTACAACTGCTACTACTACTACTACAACTACTACTACTACTACTACTACTACTACTACTACTACTACTACTACTACTACTACTACTACCTCGATGACGACGATATGACAACGTCAATATCAATAACGAAATTATCTCTCTTGTCCACGTGGATTTATACAATATAGACCGCATCAAACAATATTGTTTACAAAACATAAAAAGAATAAGGTCATCTTAACGACAAAGGAGAGAGAACCCGCCGGCTAATTAGGATCACAACGCAACTCTTCGTCAAAGATTTACAACTTCTTTGTCTGTTGTCTAAGTTTACTCTTTTTCGATCTTTCTCTTTCTTTTCTCATTACCCCCACCCCCCACCCCCCGCTTTATAATCTATATTGCCTCAGCAAGACGATGAGATGGTAGTGCTGCTTGTAACATTTGGCAGGTTCTGCACTGCATACAGATACATTTCCGCTTCGACATCATTCGACAGCCCCTTATATAGATGGTACTGGAAAAACGCATCTGTTCTGTTTATGTACATAAATGAAAAACCCAGCTGTTGGTACTGCTGTCTGGCTTCTATCCACCACCCTCTCTTTTCCTTTGCATTTCCTTTTCTTCTGGGTATAAGGCCCTCAGTAGACCTTTAATACCAAACGCGTAGCAACTGGGCCTTCTGCTATACATTCTTCATCTTATTGATTTCTTCCCCATGTTTTCAACAGGGTATGAGTCTGAGATAACCTTCTTGTCTTCAAAAATCTTTAAGAGTCGGACGTCCATAGAAAACCTTACCCAACCTTATCACACGTTGCACGTCATCTGTAATTGCTCTTTCGAGGGCTATGAAATTCCATTTCATTTTTGAACGAAAGGAAGTGTGTCCCCTTCCTCCTTTTCATTTTCTGGATAAATTTGTGAGGCAAACAAGCATTGTCTTATTGACACTTTTCATCTAATTCACCTTTTCCTTGAGTTAGATCATTTCTATAACCTTTGCAAAATGATATGATCATTTTGTTGTTTCTGTTGCATTTTTTCATTTAAATTAACAGAGTTATTTCTATCTTCTATTGTACAAGTGTGAAAGTTTAAACCTGGAGCACTGTCCATATGTGTATGTTTTTCTTATCCATATATTAAAATACTGTTGTTTTCTTTCGGAACAATGGTGTTCAACGTCTTAGGTTACTGTTGCCAATGGTATCGTGGGCATCTTTCTTTGCTACTCAGAGCCAGCCATCTTGCAACGAATATAAATACTGTAAATAGCCGTTTACCAGAAAATATCAAAACAGCTTAAAATGTCTGGAGATAACACCCTGTTTTACGCAAGGTAGTGTATAGATCCTCAAAGAAAGCCACCCGTTAGTAAAACTGAAAAAAAGAAAAAGAAAATATTTTCATCAGATAATCTGATTAAAAACTTTTTCTTCAAGGAGCTCTTTCTTCCTGCGCGGAGGCGTCCATTTCGCTCATGATTAAGATAAAATAACATTTAAATTCTATTTGTTTAAGATTGGTTTACTAAAACTCTCATTTCTAATTGCATCATAGAAACCGAATATTTCTTTTGAAAAACATGTTTTAAGTCTACTTGTTAAGAGGAAAGTAGCGTTTGAAAATTATCTTCTCAACACCAACTCTGTCGTCTATTTATAAATACAAATACAAAAGTAACAAAAACACGATGTGAATTGGCACAAAAGAGATACTTGAAGTTCTTGGTGTTCTTAGTGTTATTGTTGTTTTCGTAATTACTTTTAAATGATGATCGTGTTATATTGAGTCAGGCTTTAGAAGTTTATAAGTTTAATGCGTGAAGGAAAAGTCAAAGAAAAAAAACTGCAGAAGCTATGGCTTCTTTCATTTTATGATCGTTACTAGCAACACTTATGTCAGAAAGTATGCCTTCTATGTTGTTGATGATAATGATAATGACGACGACGACGATGACGACGACCACAATGTTAATGATGGTGAAGAGGAAAGATATAATGATGTTGTCGTGGTGATGATGATGGTGATGATGATGATGATGATGATGATGTGACGATGATGGAGATAAGGAATGATAATGATGATGGCAATGACTAGAAGCAAAATAAAGGGACCCAAATAGGTTTGTTATAAAGATTTTTGTTAACAATCTGAATCTATATATTGAATTCTATTTTTCCTTATCTCGATACATGTGCGATATTTACATGCACTGTTTTAAAAGAAGTTGAGGACGCAAAACATTTTTACAGATTGTGAATGTTCAGCTTTCGGGTGTGCATGCTCTGTCAAGCTGTGTCATATCCACGCGTACTTCACTGAACGCGCATAGCCTACGTTGGACCCATGATGATAAGATCGTAGGTTCGATTCTTGACTGGATGGCGCATCTTGTCTTGACTAACATATAATTTCACTTTACTGCTATCTACTCAGCTGAAAATAAGTACCAGCCGATTGCTGGGGTGGTCCCTTCTCATTGGCCATAACACCATCAATGTTCCGTTGGGGAAAGCGTGGCTAGACCGACAAGGGATCTTGACTGCATAGATATCGAAAATAACAACTATCAAAAGCGTGATACAAACTACGAGTCAATACTTGCTTGCGAGTAACGGCTAGTTATTTTGTTCTCATTTATTACATTTACAAAACTGTATACTTAGCGCATAAACATTAAATAATATTCCTTATAATATACGATGGAGAAACATTCACACACATATATGCATACATACATTCATATATAAATATATGCTTGCACCTTCAAACGCATGCCGCACAGGTACATACATACACACTTCTATATAAGAAATATCGCTCCATAACCTGCACATGCTTTTAATCTTTTACTGATAACAACAAATGAGATCTAGCTGCGATTGCCGAGAAAAGTTATATAAATTCGAGCATGCAGGCAGTCCTCGAGCCAATCTATACTTGTTAAGATTCTGTTGTAGTGACCTTGGCACAACGTGCCCTCGTATATTCACTGCATTGTTCGTTATGAAGGATATAAAATTTAAGTTTCCACCCAGACACACTGAGACATATTTAAAACAGGTTTAAAGCAATGATAAGCCGTCTTGTCATCCGATACTTCATCCAATTAATTATTTTTTCACTGATATATGATAGATCTCGAGAAGAAGATTTCAATTATGAGTGTTCGAGTGGTACATTCAATGAAGCATTCTAATTATTGCATTATATTGTAAGCTGAACATTTCACAGACACTCGTACTCTTAATATAAAGCTCAAGTACAATTTACTTGATACAATATTTGACAAAGAAGGCCATTCGGATTAAAGGTACGGACAGTCTGAAAAGAGTTCCACAGCGTTTCCATCCAATTTTAATAACTTGTCTTTGCTCGCCTTGAGATTAGAGTAGCAAACATTTGCCCAAAGTGCTTCTGAAGTTGTAAGCTTTTGAAGCAAAATTTGAAATTAGTTAGATGTGCGTGAGCTACCATCCGTCTTTCTCTCTTTTCTTTCCTTGTCTCTTCACACATACAAACTCACTTACATATGTGGATACACTTACAAAAATGTTTTATATGTATGGATATGAAGAGAACTAAAATTGTATTTATATGCACGTAGAACTACCTACACACACACACACACACACATACACACACATATATATATTAGAAGGTTTGAAGGTGATGTACAAGTATTATATATTAGAAAAAATAATAAGGTACTCAGAGATCTTGATGGTTGTACTTTTACCAATTTTTATTAATATGTTACATGTTTTTATAAATCATACATAAGCGCTTGCATCTACTCTAATAGATTCTGAAGAATCTATTAGAGTAGATGCAAGCGCTAATATGTGATTTATAAAACATGTGAATATTAATAAAAATCTGTAAATGGACAACCATCCAGATCTCTGAGTACCTTATTATTTTTTCTAACATATATATATATTCACACACACACACAAACACACACACACACACACACACACACACACACACACACACACACACACACACACACACACACA
>NC_068981.1:42091210-42091996 GCF_001194135.2 Octopus bimaculoides
TATATATATATATATATATATATATATATATATGCAACTTTGCTTATTAAATTGATAATCAAAACGAGTTTATCTCTCTATACAATGGCCTCCGTTCACATTTGTTTCTCATCAAATTCTAATAAAAAGCTATCAATGTAATGAAAATGTCTACACAACCGTATAAAGAACGTAGCACTGCAATTTTTATTTCGCCCAATCCAACTCTATCCTTTCACTCTGTATTGATCTATTTAAACACTGCTCTTTTTTTCAGCACTCCATAAATTATTACTAATTCAGATATGTACTACTACTACTACTACTACTACTACTACTACTACTACTACTACTACTACTACTACTACTACTACTACTACAACTACTACTAACTTATTTTTGTTTAGTTTCGTCGTGTTTTTATTTATCTATTTATTTATTTATTTGGAGGGAAATTTAATTTTCTTACTTATCTCTCTACTGTAGCTGCAGAACCTCCCAGCAGGCTCTCAAACAAGTTGATAACCTCTCAATAGATGCTAGTAAGTTGTTGGATATCTAAATATTCGTTTGGTTATTTGCATACATTTACATAGATATCTTCACGTATAGATTCGCGTGTAAGCATCTACTTACACAGACAGTGAGACGAAGAGAGATGCACACAAAGATTAAATTCTATACACGAGATATAATTTCGTAAACAATAATATCTCATATATCCAACCAAATATCCACACACACAAACACATATATATGTATATAAATAAATAAATATATACATATGCATGTATATATATATATATA
>NC_068981.1:42093250-42098385 GCF_001194135.2 Octopus bimaculoides
TATATATATATATATAAATGTATTTAATTATGTGTATTTCTTCTATCTTAATGAATAAAAATTCTTCGGATAGAATAAATGGGTTAATAGAAACCAATGTAGCAAAGAACACAAAATAACTGTGGTGTAGTTCCTGTTTTTAAGGCAGTAACTCCTTGAAATTTTGGGTATTTGAGTATATTTAAAAATTTAAGGAATGGAGAAAATGCATGTTATAATTGCATACTTTATTCCTACATATGTTTCAAAGGATTACAACCTATGTGATCCATAGGGATCTGTGGTGTTAAAATTGTAACCTTCTCTTCAGGGAAATGTATATATATGTTTGAGTGTGTGTGTGTGTGTGAGTGCATGTGTGCATTTGAGCATGCTTCTGTGTCTGTGTTTGTCCTCCACAGCTTGAAAACCGGTGTTTGTTTGTTTATGTCTCCGTTGCATTTGCGGTTCAGCGAAAGAGAGTTATGAAATAAGTATAAAACGTAAGTACTAGGTTGGTCTGTTTGACTGAAACCCTTTCAAGGCATTGCTCGAACATGGCCGCAGTCCAACGACTGAAAGAAGTAGAAGTACATCAGTCATTGTCTAGATAGCAAGGAAATAAGAACATTTTGTTTTTTTAGCTTAACGCTAATACTGGGTCGGGATACAGAATTTGGAATGACGTTGTGTGGTATTGCTTACTATAGATATGTTTAGAAATAGTGATGGTAAAAGATGGGAACAAGTAGACTAAAAAAGAAATTATATGTCACGTTTATGGAATAGTAGTATTAATGCTTAGAAACCATGTTTGCTTTTGAGTTTATTCGCTTTAATTACGAGTGTGCTTTGGTTTAGAAGCGTGAAAAGCAGCGAGTCGTATAGAGTAGTTAAAATCTGAAGGAGAATATTGATCAATGGATTTTAATTGGTAAACAGGTATGCAACAGGTTGCTAATCTAAAAACATATCATGGCTTCTAAGAATAGATGGGTGGCTAATGATATATGGGTGCCTATAAAGAAATAATTATCAGGAACGGCTATTCATATACAAAAACACATATGAATATATGCATTTAGAAATGAAATGAACGATATACTTTAGGACAAATAAGTGCTTGTACGAATATGCAGACAAACATAAATACGCGTATGGGTACAGACAAACACAGGTTTAATACCAGTTTCCTTTCACATGACAAAGAGCTTGTCTTTTGTACAAATTTCGGCACACTCTCTGCGTAGCACATACTGTCAATAACTCACTCAATTAATATTCTCTATGAGTACTCTCCAAACACCAGAAACAACAAAAGATCACACAAGGAAAAACAAATGTAGAATACATACACATTTCTCCAAATAATCCTAAAAGAAAATGGTGCACTCACCCCACTTGGAACTATTGTTACAAAAACAGAAATTCCTGGGAAAATTTGTAGTCGAACTAGAGATGAATCTACGAAAAACTGGCAAGTAAACAATATTTATAGTAATGTTTTCTTTCTCATACCCGTGAAAAACAAATAGCTTTCTCTAAACTAAAACAAAGAAATTCTTATTGTTTATAAGAGAAGATGTTCCTCGATTTGGATAGCTTAGGGAAATCAAACATTATATAATGACAATTAAGAGAGAAGCTTTATCAACACAGTACTTACAGGGTTTCTGAAAGGAAATAGAATTTCTTTCTTGTCAATGATATCATGATGCTAACTTCTGTACGTACAAGAAAAGGAAATATGATTATATTTTCATACCTTCGTGCAATTTCGTAACAAACACGGGAGCTTCTTTTTTTTATTGAACTAAATTTCGTGTTTGTTTCAAATAGTAATGCTAGAACGAATTTATGCTGTTTATTCTTTTTCTCTACTAGATTACAAACAGATAGAGAAATAAAATATAAAAAAGAGGACACGAAAGGGTCTGTCAGAGTATCTCATCAATAAATCTCAACAAACTATAACGATGTGAATCTATTTGCATCATTAAAATCTTTATTACATTTCCAACAGATTTTTACAAGAAATTTGAATTAAAACAATAAATAAATTCGGTTTTAAATCAAATCTAAAATAAACTTAGAAAAAAATCTGAATTTAAAACTAAGTTATTTGTATGATATGTCATAAACTAGTTGAAGGAATGCTTAAGCAACATGATATATTGAAATTTAAGACTGATTCATCAAGTCTATCTGAAGATCGAGTACGTATGTTGTATGTATGTGTGTATGTGTGAATCTATCTTTATATGAACGTATGTATTCATATGTATGTATATACATACTTAAATACATGTATGTATGTAAACATGCATAAATATATGAACACTCAGCACATATGTATATGCATAAATACAAACGTACATACATTCAACGCACATATGCACAGATGTACACACGCACACAAACACAAGCACACAGACATATATCATCTGTTGAAATATACATAGAAAATTGACATGGGAATAAGAACTCATCTACATTATATTATCTCGGTTTTAAATTGATTTTACGGCTGAAGATTTCTGTGGAAACTACTCGTATTATATGGCAAGTATTTTCTAATATATTTTTGGATATGCCGAATTGGTGAATCTTTGAAGACAAATTATGCAAATTATGTGTATCAGAAGATGTTTTTTGTATTAACGTTGAACCTACTTACCTTAGATATTACAATAAGATTGTATTCATCTGGTCCAAGATCTCTCTCTCTCTCTCTTTCACTGTCTCTGTGTCTCATTGTCTCTCCCGTACGTGCATTCTTATTAATCCTGTCTCATTTTCTGTCTCCCTATATGTCTGTATATATATTCTCCACCAATGCAACAAAAATAAAGGGCATTAGCTCTGTAAATTTATCATTATATATATGTGTAAGTGTGTATGTTTATGCGTGTGTCTCCGTATGTGTATGTATCTGCACATACGTATGCACGTATTCATATACGTATACATACATACGTACATACATACACACACACATATACATATACATATGTATATGTATATGTATATATATATATATATATATATATATATATATATATATATATATATATATATATATATATATATATATATATATATATAGGTTAATGTTTCATTATAGGTATAAGTAACAAAATGTGCTCTATCCAGTGAGAGATAAATGTCATTTAACATGATATGGGTGTGTGGTAAGAAGCTTGCTTCCCAACCACATGGTTCCAGGTTCAGTCCCATTGCATAGCACCTCGGGTAAGTGTCTTCTAATAAAGTCTCAGGCCGACCGAAGCCTTGTGAGTGGATTTGGTAGACGGAAGATGAAAGAAGCCCGTCATACGTATATGTATACATATATATATATATATATATATGTATATATATATATGTGTGTGTGTGTGTGTGTGTGTGTATGTGTGTGTCCCAACCCCCGCCCCGCTTGACAACTGGTAGTGATGTGTTTACGTCCCCGTAACTAGCGGTTCGGCAAAAGAGACAGATTGAATAAAGACTAGATTAAAAACGACATGTCTATTTACCTTTCAACAACAGTCTTTTATCTAAAAATATAACTTGCTACTGAAATTGCTTACACTCCGTACCTTACTGTTCAAAAACCTTACCCTCTCATTTTCTGTCTTAACCTGATACCCTAGTTCTCTTTAATGACTTGTAGGTACGTGGAATTTCGTTATGCACCCATAACATGCTATAAAGCATATTAAATGTCTTTAGAGGTCAACAGCACGTTCTACTGCGTTAGCAGTACTTTTTACATTATTTTGTTAAGGTTATTTCTACAGATATTCTATAGAAAGTATAGCCAGCACTTATTTTGCTACAATGTTTCATATCGAGACGTCAGATGTAAACAATGAAATCGAAGACAAAAATGGGTAATGAGTGCATATGCCATATTTCGTTTTTTTTTTTGCCCCTTCATCAGCACCCATCTAACCCATTTTCGCTTGTGTGTATAGTTCATGAGCTTTTTTTTTAATTTCCCTGATACAAAGCTGGCAAATGAACAATATACACATGTGCTAGAAGTGTGTACAATGTTACAAGTGTGTGAACTTGATGATTTCAGACTAACTCTTGAGCACAGTTGACTAAGCCATCAGTACAAAACCTTTAGGTATAAGAAAATAATCCAGTGTACAAACAAACTTAGGTTTATGAAAGGAAGAAGCAATATTCCATGCATGTTGTAAAATATAGTTATTCATTCGAAGATAAGGATTTGTTTTCACGATACTCGGATCACATCAATCACGTTTTCACGATGCTCGGATCACATCAATCAAACTCATTTGTCGCCTCATTGCATTCACAAAAGCGAGGTAACTCAGCAATAAGAAATAAAAAGCTGATATATCTTTCACTTGTTTCAGTCATTTTGACTGCTGGGGCGCTGCCTTAAAAGGTTTAGTAGAAAAATCGACCCACCAATACGTATTTTAAAGCTTGGTAGTTATTTTAGCGGTTTCTGATTTGCTGAACCACTAATGTTATAAAGAGGTTTGTCTCCCACTGTAACACTGACAACTATCGGTTGACAAGCAGTTGTGGAGGGATAAACAGAAACATGAAGACACATGCATGCATGCATACATACATACACACAGACACACACATATATATATGTATATACGACAGACTTCCTTCAGTTTTCATCTACCAAATCCATCCACAAGACTTTGGTCGGTCTGGGACTATAAGAGAAGGCATTTACTTAAGGTGCTGCACAATGGGACTTAACCCAAGGCAATGTTTTGGAAGCAAGCTTGTTAACAACACAGTCATACATGCGCCTATATAAATGTATCTTTGATACAAAATAACAGAATATCTTTTCGTCATTCCCGTTTTTGTCTCTTTCCTGTACACTCCACGTTTTTCTTTGTAATCAACTTCCTGAAAAAGTGCTGAAGCTTGAAACGTCAAATGCATGTTAATTTTCTTAATCTTTTATTAAATTTATAACTACAGTTTGTATTGTTTCCATAGTAAATTCTGACACTCTATCTATCTATCTATCTATCTATCTATCTATCTATCTATCTATCTATCTATCTATCTATCTGCCTGTCTGTCTGTCTGTCTGTCTGTCTGTCTATCTATCTATCTATCTGTCTGTCTGTCTGTCTGTCTGTCTG
>NC_068981.1:42098395-42103171 GCF_001194135.2 Octopus bimaculoides
CTGCGTATGTATGTATCTGCCTGTCTGTCTGTCTGTCTGTCTGTCTGTCTGTCTGTCTGTCTGTCTGTCTGTCTATGTATGCATATATCCATTTACGTTACACATGTGTGAGTGTGCGTGTGCCTGTGTGACTCTTATACAACAAAGAACTCGAGAAACATGCATACATGTGGATACAATTATGATTTATACAAACAGCACAGAGATAAATAAATAAATTGATTGACTTATCGTATGGCAAGAGTTATCCTACAGAGGGTGAAGTGCCCTATCCATTTAAAAAATAAAGGCAAATTATGATGTTTACTTCTTATCTAAGAACAGCAATAGAATTGAAATAAAGATAACAAGAAATCGGTTTCAGACCCGATTTGCTGGATATTAAATTTCATTGTTAGACGCTTGATATAAAGTAAGCAAATATATAGTAAAACAGTAACAACAATAATACGCACTCACAAGCATACACACGTACATATGCTTATGCTCACATATGTATGTATGTATGTATGTATGTATGTATGTATGTATGTATGCATGTGTGTATGTATGTATGTATGTATGTATGTATGTATGTAAGTGTGTATGTGTGTAAGTGTGGCGAAGTACGTTTGTGTACATACACTAAAATTCAGCTCGGTGCATTTACAATTCACTGATCAAACTCTCTGAGAGCAATAGGTTCTTTTGATTCCTTAGAGATAAAAGTCATATCTTCCTCAAACCAGTATCTGCAGTTTAAAAAAAAAGGCACATTAGACAGTGTAGTTAGTCTCAAATAGATGGTGCCAAGAAATAACAGACAGGCTGATCTTGGTTTGAATACATATGATCAAAAACTTACTAAACCAGTCTTTCGTGGGGATAAGCAAGAATAGCAATAGGACAGATCTATTTACCTAGATACTAATACGAATTACAAGGGCTTACACGATAACTGTTCTTTCAGTTTTCTCCAATATTGTGTCACAATCGTTTCCTTCGTGTATCTTTTATCTCTAGAGTTACTCTGTTGATTCTTTCACTATTAACGTAATAATAATGTATTAAAGTATTGACCCGTAAGAAATAATTTTCAGCTAAGCTCAATCTGTTATCTTAACCGTACCAACTACAAGTGTTTATAAATTGTGTGGGCTTTAGCCCTTCACCTTATTTGAAAGGAGAGAGATTCCTGTCTTAATTAGACCAGCTTTTCCTAATCTTTTGACTGCGTGATGCACTGGAGATCAAATAATGATGTTGGCATTCTTCGCTTGGAAAGTTAAAGAAATATTTTAAAGTTAAATGTTTAGGAAAAAAAAGAAAGAAAACTATTGATTATCCTCGTTTGTTAATGGTAATTATGTATAACAAAATTAGGAATATTGTTTTTCAAGTCACTCAAGTATTGGTACGGATTTTTCAAAGTATTAAATTAAACATTTTTGCTTTAAAATTCTTGTTGCACTTCAATATATTTTGTTGTGAACCCGTGCGTAGTGTGGCACAGTTTGGGAAGTGCTGTACTAGATTGTAGATTACGGTTTTTTAAGAGAGTTTCATTTTGATTACGTACATGCTTCATTCATTAGTCATCCTCATAATTATTTTATTAATTTCACACAGTCAACAATCTCTCAGAGAGGGATATAAAGCTACAAATTTGTCGTGGTCGAAATAATTAATTTAAGCGATGCAAGAACATGACTGGCAAATATTTGATCGAACTCATTCGAAGAAGTTTTCCGTTGACTCCGTTAGGAATAAACTCAAAATAAGCGAGACAACATGAAAAACTGTAAGGCAACTACCCTGGCGCTCTACCTTGTCTTTTCTGATCAAATCACAATCCTTTTCCAAATATTATTGGTTAATAATTGATTCTTTCATTGTTCCAGAGAAGTTATTGAATTCCGTGATAAAGAGAAATAGCGACGAATCAATATTAAGTCGAGAAATACAGTTGACCAAATCATTAGATTGCCAGTGTGTATTTGAATCTACTTTGTCAATGCTTCATGCATTAAATATGCTAGCACCCCACCCATTTATGTATCGTTTGATATGAGGAGGGTGACTCAGCATTATTTAATTCCTCAACATTTCAATTGTTGTACACTAACATTATAGATTACTGTATGTTTTCTGATCTATTTGTTTATTACTACAGCACCAAGTTACTGCGAGGACATACTTCGCCCGTGACCCACCACGGCCGCATTCTAATGAGTGAAGGAAATAAAAAAACGAAATAAAGGAAATATGTTATACACATGTCTATACTTGCCACATAATACTTTCAGAAAAAGGAGAAAAATAATTTCGGAGTTTTTTGGCAAGTAACTTGATGTGAGATCATGAGTTGAAGTTGTTTCTAAAGAACACATAAACTGTTATGTTTTATTTTTTGTAATTCTGTTCACTACAATGCGTCAAAAAGCTTCATCGCGCTTTTGCGACTAGATCTATTGAAAATCAGTTACTATTCAGATTTTATAAGCATTGTGGTGCTCTTTATTTCTGTTCTTAATGGTTTAGCGGTATCACTGTATATTTTATTTTACTTTAGTTTTTTATTGTTCTATATACTGATAAATGAAGTTTATATCCTGTCTCGACTACTTATCAGGATAAAAAACCAGACCACAAGCAGTTTCACTAGTACCTCTATATTGCAATTAAAGCCAAATCACATCATTTCGGCTCGTCTGCTTACTTATACACGACATCACTAACTGATTTGGTTAGCAAATTATGAACCATAATTATTTATGTTCTATACTGCATACAATCGGATTAACTAGTTAATGTATTTTCAAAGATTTTGCTTATAAAATTTTACAACGACGACTAGCTTCAGTTTACAAATTTTTTAAAATCAAAATTGCTTGAGTGTGCATTCTTTTTATCTAAATTTAAGAATTACATTTTTTGTTCATGTCGTAATAACATTTTTCTGCTTATTTTGTTTAAGTTATAAGCCGAAAAAAGTATTTAAACAATCACCAACAATTTTCAGGTCTGACGTCAGTGTGTAGTGTAAAACAAGTCTTCATAAATAAACAAGAACGGAATAAATAAGTAACCAAAGAAATAAATGATATTAACAAACTCCATAAAAGCAGAGATGAAAATTTACGTTTGTTGATTTTTATAGTAGATGCTGTAAAAATTATTTTATTGCATTTTCCCCTCTACTTAGAGATTTCGTAATCAAACGAGGAGGGGGTTTATTTTTAAATATGTAATTTTGTATTAAGTGTAATTGGTTTTGTTGAAAAATCAATATCGTGAATGGTGGAAAATAAATAAAGAAATGTAAATATATTTTAAAAACAGCGAAAACATTTTTTTTGCAAATAAAATAACGAAATTAATTTAAAATAAACGAAATGAATTATTTCTAGAAACAAAGGCAGCAATATGAGATTTTATTAGGAAAAAGTCTATCTATCTATCTATCTATCTATCTATCTATTTATCTATAACAGAGTCACTCTTGACTTATTTAAATGACCAGTACAACAATTATAATAATATATTAATGAAGATTCCTCCAAATAAATCAGTATCTGAGAAGTATAGTGATGGTTTCTGTTGGCAAAATTAATTTAATATATTTCACGAAATAAGATAAATTCATGTTCCGTGAGTTGAGTTGTATTATATCAATCAAATCCTTCGTGAAAAAAATGCGATCTTGAAAGTGTGTGAATGAAGTTAAAGAAGGGTCTCGGTTTACAACACATGAAGTTTGGCTATAATTATTAATGTTTCAATAAGTAGTTAAATATATACACATTAATTTTAGTCAGACTTTCAGAAAACTTTGAATGGTTAGGTAAAAAGGATCGAGCAATCCTTTGACAACAAAACTGCTATAGTTGGTTTGTAACTGGCATTCCTGGTTGTAAATGTGCAATATATCTACTGTGATCAATGACATAAATATCAATGATATCTATTTCAAACTTAGTTAAATTCTTCCTGTATTAAACTATATAAACGATACATCAGCGTTGTATTTAGTTGAACGATATAGAAAAACTCGTCATATGTAAAGGATTACCTTATCACTGGTATAAAACACAAGCTGTCAGTTATCAAATCATATAATGTCAAATGAGAGTTTAGTTTTAGCCACTACATTATTCTATGAAAAACAGGACTAATACAGTCGTAATTGACACCATACAAAACTTGTAAGTTCGTTTAGAGTTGTTGATTAACTCAAATCATCCCAGCTCTAGTAGATCTATGAGTAAAAATACTTCTTTGACCATCCCATCTTATTTTTAGACATTTTATCTTGGCCTTCATCATCCAATATGTCCTGTTTAGGAGCAGGAAGTAATTTGTGGTCTGTTGTTTCAATCGCGTGGTGTGACTACGTGCAGCTTGCTCGCTTTTAAGTAGTATTTCAATATTTGTAAAGTGATAGCTGGTTTGCGAATACAAAACCTAATAGAGAGCTCTGAAATCAGAAATGCTACTACACAGATGTGTATTCTTCTGCCGTTTCACATTGCTCGATGGTAAAGCATAAGCTAATTTTCTTTAGTTATATCATGAAGAAAATATAGTTACATAGAATATATAAGATCACATTAAAAATTAGATATATCTGAACTTTTCATATAGATAAACTTTCTTGAAGTTTTATTATCAATGCACTTTTGTAAAACTTTCACTGTGCATCAGTTTTTTTCATGAGATAACGTTGGTAAACAATCAACCTCATTTGACAAAAATGCACTCTTTTGTCTGCTATGTAAACATAAGAGAAAATAGAAT
>NC_068981.1:42103656-42104742 GCF_001194135.2 Octopus bimaculoides
CATTCTTTCTTTTTTTCTTTTTGCAAGCCACAATCCGTCAGCCAACAATTCTCAGTCATTTTCATTTTAAATTGCAGCTTTGACTGATTTTCATAAAAGAATTGTTTCTCCTGCTTCATACATAACAGGTTAGCGTGGCAGAGTCTGCAAATTTAGATTCATCTGAAGCAGTTGCAATGTTTAATATGAAATCTTGTAATTATGTCCTCCGAAAAAGCTGCTCAGTTGTTCTGTACATTACCATTTCCCCTTTTTATGATGGATTTTATTAACATCCGATTTAATTGCAAGTTGCGTTCGATACAAAAATCGCAGAAAAAAAAAAGAGAAACACAAACAGCTATTAATATTTCGAAAAATAATAAAATAGCAAAGATATTGAGATTAGAAAGAAAAAAATGTCTGGATAAAAATAATATTGAAGTTAATACGTAAAACAACGCTAGATCTAATAAAGATTAAAATGTATTGCCTGTATTAAGATTATGAATGATAAAAAATGAGAATTGATAAGCAGATTGCATTATTTTTTAAATTGTAATAATAAGTTGGTTTCCAATGCTGTTTTTTTTTATGCAATTAGTTTCCTAATTAATTTGTAGCAATCATAAATTTAGTATTCATTGTGAGGTATTATAATATCTAAAATATGGCTTGGTTGAAATAATTTTAAAGTATTATACTCGCCAACTATATGAACATCTCCATTTGGTGCTATAGTCAGCATTCCAGTCCCTTATTTTTCATATGTGGTTGGTTAACGTCATTATTTTTAATTGAAATATTATGATTTTATAAAATTCATATTCTAAAGAGCCATATTGGTTCTCAGCCTGGTATTTTTTTTATTAAAGGAAAAGTCGTAGTTTTAATGAGTCTAAAGAGTCTTAAAGTCGTATTCAGCATGAACGAGTACGAAGCATAAGTAACTGTTTCTCTATCTTCAGTAGTGTATAAAGACCACTTCTAACTCTTCTGTGAAGTGAGTTCTTTTAATTTATTGAAAATAATCGATACAGTAACGTATGAGTGTGTACATGTTTAAGCAAATATCCATATGTATGCATATATATATATATATATATA
>NC_068981.1:42104933-42107063 GCF_001194135.2 Octopus bimaculoides
TATATGTCTGCATAGACACGCACACGCACTACACACATACACATACACGCATGCACATATATTGTTGGAAGAGCAGCTGAATTCATTGTCTTTTATTGAAATAATCTTCAAGATTTGATAATATGCTGCCAATATTCAATGTCAATTGCATTTATTAAAGTGTTGCAATAATTACAGGGGAACTGTAGCCTCTTTATATAGTCAGAATTGTCTCCCAAATTAAGAAACTGTTTTCAGAAAATTAATAATGTGTTCTATACCACAGAATTAAAAAAAAAGGTTTATCGAATTACTCGACCTATGACATCTATGAAAGTTTTGCAACCGCGAAACTATTTATCTGAAAATGTATTGTTTACCAGAATGTGTCAGTATGTCATACGTTAGTTATCAAACGAGCTGATAGGGTTATGGCTAATGTATATAAATAATGACACTTCATATCTAAGACGAAGATACAAACACTTAAGGAATTCAATACAACGATCTGCAAATAGGTTTTCTGTAGAAGTATCGGTCGCTCATCAATGACTGTTGTTTGAATACTTTGTCATTAGCAAGAGACTGCATATTTTTTCGGAAACGAATTCGTACGCTCCTATATTTTGTCAGACCCCATTTAACAGACTTGCCTTATTTAATATATATAATTTGTAAATAAGTGAATACGAAGTGTTCAATTAGTATGCTTATGTTCCATTGAATAGTAAATTTTGCTCGTATATGCCATATACACACTCATTAATGTTATTAATGGATCAAATTGAAACCACCGTTTACAAAATGCGATCTAAGACTAACTAATTTTATTTGTCGATTAAATCATACTGATAATTTCATTAAGGCTAGCGTTTATAGTTTCATCTTTGTCTAGATAATAGTTAATTTGCTACAGTACAACTAACTGATAATAATAATATTGCATTAACTAGTTATGCGAAGTACTTTAAATTACTTCATAATATAAATATAATCAGTGGACTTTAATCAGATGATTTTTTTGCATTCTATTTACTAAAACATATATAACATTAGGATTGGTTCAAATTTAAACATCCTCATTGTTTTACGAAATTGCAATTTCACAGAGAGTAAAAATTAAAATATATTTCCCTTAAGTCAGTTTGGGTAAAGAAAGTTGATAATGCAGCGTGTGTGAATAAAACATTCTTTGTAGCAACAAGAAAATATAGTCACTGAATGGCCAAGCGGTCTGTCGTGCTTGAAGGGAATAAACTTAATTCTATTTATCTTCAGTTCACTTAGACATTGAGATATTGAAATAACATACATAACTGATTATCTTCTGTCATGTAAAATGGACATTTATATCTCAACAACATAACGCTACAAAAACTCCAATTTAACACCATCCCTATGGAAAGCTGATTAGTGAAACATGACTGTCTTGCCAATACAAATAGCAAATAACATATTTGATGTCACTGTACAAAATCTATGTAGCATGAAATTTTACAAAGTGTTCCTACATATGACTAGCATAAAGGAAATATCGAATCTGATGAGCTATATAGTAGAAATAAGTACAAGTAGAATCAACCATACTACATATCTTTGCTAATTGTTTTAGGTATCGGTGCTGCCGCGAGTCGACATGGGTGGCTTTTTTACTCCATCACTCTTGATCCAACTGAACATCTTAATCGTAAGAGCAGGAGGAAGAGAGGGTTGCACTAGTATCCGACTTAATCGTAAGAGCAGGAGGATGAGAGGGCTGCAATAGTACCCAGCTCAGTAGACTGGACCAATATGTAACAAAGTTCATTGATCGTGGACGCAGCCGACCTCCCAATCTAGCTATTGAAAGCACGATCCTATGAGCATTGTCTAACTCAAAGCACTAAGTCAGACTTCTTCCATACTACTCCTATAATATTATAGGAAGGGAATTCAATATATAGGCGCAGGAGTGGCTGTGTGGTAAGTAGTTTGCTTACCAACCACATGGTTCTGGGTTCAGTCCCACTGCGTAGCACCTTGGGCAAGTGCCTTCTACTATAGCCTCGGGCCAACCAAAGCCTTGTGAGTGGATTTGGTAGACGGAAACTGAAAGAAGCCCGTCGTATATATGTATATATATATGTGTGTATATATATACACACACATATA
>NC_068981.1:42107250-42118653 GCF_001194135.2 Octopus bimaculoides
TATATATATATATATATATACATATGTATATGTATGTATGTATGTATGTATGTATGTATGTATGTATGTATGTGTGTGTGTGTGTGTTTGTTTGTGTCTGTGTTTGTCCCCCCAACATCGCTTGACAACCGATACTGCAAAAGAGGCCGATAGAATAAGTACTAGGCTTACAAAGAATAAGTCCTGAGGTCTATTTGCTCGACTAAAGGCGGTGCTCCAGCATGGCCGCAGTCAAATGACTGAAACAAGTCAAAGAGTAAAAGAGTAATATAGATAACTATACGAATGGCTAGTTGCACCGTGACATCACTTCAACAAGAAAAAGAAGTAATTTGGTAAAAGAAGATGCAAGGCTTTCTTAACGATTCTAAAAGTGGTTATTTGGAAATGATTGTAGAATAAGAATGCTAAGATCAATAGACGAGGTGTGAAAATAAGATAGAAATGATGGAAGGAGGATCTTCTATGCTTCTACATTACCTGACTACAAATATAAACATCTCAACGTAATGTATGTCAGCCATATCAGCATGGCGGATGTCCTCCTGTCATCATAACGCAGGAAGAGTTGTCATGAATCACTAAGCATTGTTGTGGTGCACTCGAAGTTAGTTCAAAGAGCTGAGGTGCTACTTTTTGAGGCCTTAACACTGCGGCAAATAGAAAGAAGTGCCTATTCGTCGATCTGTAAAATCCAAGTGAGTTTATAGGTGTTATTAAATTTCGTTGATATGAGGAAGGAACAAATTTGGCTTTTCGAACACAAATCTTTACAGACGAGTTCTTCTGTATATAGGCTGTCTCCAACATCTGGGAATCTAGGAAAACACTTCAGTACAACCATTCAGCCTTCAAACAATTTGATGTGACTATTACCTGAGAAAACATCTTGTGTTATTGACCCTTTTTTAGGAAGTGTCTACGTATTCGTTCATCTCAGTTGAAAAAACAAAAACAAAAAAAAAAACAGCCAAATTTTCCACAAACCAAAGGTCACACTAAAAAAGACAGTGCTAGATACTGGTTTGCCTTGCGGTTAAACAACAGTCAAACTTTTATACGAATTAAAATTAACTGTGATACAAAAGCTTTCGTGTTTTTATGCTACCTCATTTTAGATCGGTGGGTCATCCTAGCCTGAAATAACTAATATTAGGTAGACTAACTGTCAAGAATTATATATATCTTGCTCGTAGTAACAGTGCAATGCCGTTGACAGTTTACAAACGTATGAAATAACTAGTTGCCAACATGCTCGTAATTCTCCTACGGCATTTGATCGTATCATTAAGGCACAGATAATTGGCTAGAGTAAATAATTGGCAAATATGTGGTGAAATTGCAATGAAATAACAAACCTGATGAACAGAGATAACATCCTAGTTCCAAATAAAAGTTGAACTTTGAGCAAGGCAAAGTATAAACGTGAGATAAGTAAGATATCAACTAAAAAGTAAGTGAATGTAGTAAAGAAAAACATCGAAAAAAATCATTAAGGTGAAAAATTATGACATTCAGATAATTTTGATAATTTTATGTTTTAGTTTAAATTTAGAAAGGAGTCAATACTTCCTTTCATCCTTCAAAGATCGATGAAATAAGCACCAGTGATTATAAATGTATCATGGACTCAAATATAGATATTCTGTTAGTTTTGAACAAAGATTTTGTGCCTAAGCAATAAATCAATAGTGAATTGTTACTGATAATTTTCATTAAAAATATGTGACAATAACTACGATGTAAGTGATAATCAAAACGGATAGAGTGAATAATGAAGGATTTAAAGAGAAAGTGCTGGAGGAGTGTCCTTCTGTATTATAGTTAACAGGAGTGACATTTGACAGTCACTGAGTTGAGTTGACCAGAAGAGATATCTGCTTTTAAGTGCACATGATGCAGTAACTCTGCGAGAATGTACACAATTGTTGATTTTCGATTTTATGAAATTGTAACATCTTAAGTATTATTGGATTGGCACTTTTCCAAACGCTATCAGCGATGGAGAAGAGGCAAGTAGTACTATGTTGCAAAATGAGTGACACCATTCTTTCCGGCAATTTAGGTCAAACAAGTAATTACTTGATAAACAAGTAATTACATGATAAATGATTGTCAAATAGCTAATAGACAGAGCAAGCAGTAATGTAATTGCTTAACAATGAAAATTTGCACTAAAAGCAACAGTTTTGGTTTCATCGATGATGAATGGCAATTATAGTAAAGTAATGACAACAGGTAGAAATTAAGATATATTTTCTCTAATTAGACTTGCTGCAATGAAAAAGAAAATTTTGTTCTAGTGAAAAACAAACTATATACATTGAAGTAATTCGATAATTAATGCTAAAATATGAAAGAAAAACAATGAAAACACCAGGAGAAAGAAAATTATATATAAAATTTAAGGAAATAAAATGAATAATAAAAATGCAAAACAGGAGGGAAAAAAGAAGGAAAAAAAAAGCAAATTTCGTATCAATAGGCAGCCATTTCCTTTATATTGGAAGAAGAATAACAATAATATACGCTAGTGGTTACGCACCAGAGAAAAAAATATAGTGAACGAGAAGTTCAATTTATGAGAATTATCGATTTCTTATGTATTTCTCTTTTCTTCTATTTTACTAAAACTAGCTAATCTTTTCCGAATCTCATGAAAATTGCAGGGACAGTGCTTATATATTGATTTTGGTAGAGTTAAACAGACGGGTGAATAGCAGTTCTCTTGGTAAGGAGTCTGTCTATTATAGGTAGATTCTTTTTCGTCCTGTAGGCAGGATTAAATCAATTACTGCATGGAAATAAGACCCTTGCCAGTTTTGTAATGATGAATCATACCGATCGTAGACATATTTAGCGCTAGGTAGGTAAAATCGGAATTTAAGATTTTGGTTATGGAAATAACGCAGCGCCAATGACCAGTTACGAAACAATGACTAATTGACAGAGGTCTTCGTGTCGTGATTAATTTGTCTTTTTTTTCTAGATATTATGGGTTCCGAAATACATTTTCTAATCCACTGTTTCTTAACCTTTCTAATATCCAGGTTAAATCCAAAATCTGGATTATTTTAGGAGGCCGCACCAATAAAAAAAGTAAACGGCAAAT
Source organism: Octopus bimaculoides (assembly GCF_001194135.2). Taxonomy (NCBI): domain Eukaryota; kingdom Metazoa; phylum Mollusca; class Cephalopoda; order Octopoda; family Octopodidae; genus Octopus; species Octopus bimaculoides. Next base: position 42,110,363 of record NC_068981.1, read on the forward strand.
CAATTAAAGAAAAAAATTGCTCTAAATACAGAGATAAGACTGTAGCAAAAAATAGTAGAGCAGTAGAATTTAATATGAAACTTGATTTTGCTTTCGACTTTCAACTAGTTTGTCAATGGTAGGAAATGCAGTACGCAAAAGCTGGTTGCCATGATGGTCAATCAACCGATTGTGATATTTTGTTTTGATACCTACAGGTTTGCTGAAAAGTGTTTCACACACATATGGTGAACCAAATACAGAAGCATTTTACTGTGCATTAGCAATCAAGTTAGGATATTTTCGTTCTGTGATTCGATTCCAGAAGTCAAGTAACTGACTAACCTTGAATGCGGATGTCAGCTCCACATCTGACTGCAAGTCCAGGAGCTTCAAATGAAATTCGTCAGGGGCAGTGGCCGAATCTATCTCCATAGGTGTTGAAAATAGTTTCATCAAGGGCAAAGAATCTTTGATATCCTCAAAGCGGCATTCAAATTTGCCAATCAAATCACTAATAATCGTGTACTTATTGTATGATTTGTTGTCTTTGTGCTTAGAAAGTGAGGGGAGATGAGTCGCAGTTCCACGTGCGGTTTGCGACCTCAAAAGATGAAACTTTGTAATGAAAGGAGACACTGTGCTGTTCAATACATAGCAAAGCTTGCCCTTACTTTTTAAGGTACAGTTCAAAGTCGAAAGGTGGGCGGTAAAATATCAATGTGAAAGCCAAGCCAACATTCCGTTCCAACAATCCGTTCTCTGTTGCTAAGCTGAGGGACGATTATCTTTCCTTCAGCAAAAGCTGTGATTTCTGAAAGAAGTTTGTAGGACCTATTGAGGCATGTGGCATGACTTAACCATCGAACAGCATGAGCACCTCTCTATAGTCAGCATCAATATCCACCTGAAGCTGCTTGAAATTACGATGGTTCACGACTTTTGCACGAATCCAATTTATGATTGATATTGTGGCCTCTGTTACATTGGCCATTTTCAGCGACTTAGCAATGATATTTTCCTCGTGTATAACTCAGTGGTGTCATATCACAGGAGGAAAGGTGCCCTCTGCTCGCTATCTGGCAATGAGTCCTTGAAGACTTTGTTACTGTCGAAGCATAAAAGGACCTCCATTTGCGACAAGCAAAAACAGCTTTGACAGATCTAAATGTGTTTGTTTAAGAATGCATTCATGGAATATATCTGTGCTTTTGTTGAGCTCTGAATTGAACGCAAAGTCAGAAATCATCTGTAATTCTGGAAATCAAGCATGACTAACCCTGGTGGACACAGCTAAAATACTCTATATCAGTAATGTTTTTTGTGCCATCAAGAACAACAAAGTAGCAAACAATATCCCCCTACTTACTGAGAAGCTAGTCTTATAGGTCACTAGATATGAATTCAACAAGTCGAGTTACTGTATCATTGCTGAGCTGTATTTTTTTAGCATTTTTTTGAATGCTAGAACAACATTCTTGCCATCCGAATACGTAACTCTGTATGATGCCATTGTTACGTCTTTAGACTCACATGTTTGAAGAAATTCGTTTGCTCTGTGCGCACTGATTTAAGAATTCCAAGTTCGTTTTCTTTGATTCTCCTTTGTAACAATCATATTCTACAGAATGAGTTTTGTCATGCTTCTCAACATTAAACGACTTCAAACTATTTATCACCACAAGACAGAGAAGGCAATTGCGCCTTGACGTCTTTTTCAATCCCCAAATATTTTATTTGCCTATCGGCTTGAAATGCACGGTTCTTTTGCATAAGTGTACAAGCTTTCTTCCGAAGGTAATTCTGCCATGACAGTGTGTGTGTGTGTGTGGGGGGGTAATAAATGCATCAATGAAGGAATGAATAAGAGCTGACCAAGTGGCTTCTTGCTTTACCAACGCCGGTAATCGAAAGTCATAGCACGCGCAGATCAATAATGCTAATTTACTGTTCTGTGATTGGTCTGTCTGAATAACCTTTTCCTGTGTAGTGTGTGCGCGTGTGTGCATCTTAATGTCTACGCTAAATCATCGCAAGTTCGAGTGAATGAAAGGAAATAATGCGATTCCGTTGAAGATGGAACCTGCTTGATATTTTTCAAAAGCAATTAATTTTAGTACCACTATTTTTAAATATGCATGAGAAACTTTTAAAATTAGGAGATTTTATAATATTTAAAAAAAGAAAAAATTCGAGGGCCCCCAGAAGGCTGCTTGAGGGCAGCATGCGGCCTTGGGAGCCGCCGTTGATAACCGCTGATTTAATGTGTCATTTTCCGCAAAAGTTTGATGTGATTGGAAGAAGATTGGGTTACTATTACAAGAGGCCGAACGACAACGTAAAGCTTCCTTCGTGGGCAAGTGGCCCTTTCACATTTGCTCCTTATATTATGCTTTACCGATTCCAAGATTTGTAATCTTAATAATCCAATGCTAAAGCTGACATAAAATGTCAGCATTATTGCCGATTTAAAAACAAAAAAAATCCTAACTTCAAATCGCATCGGATTTGATTATACTCTTCAACTTCCCCTGAAAACAACATAAATACCAGTAATACACTACATCAATTAAATTCATTTCCTTGATTAATCTTAATTACAGTGCATCCATACTCTACTAAAATAAAATCAATAAATACACTGACGATTCTTCTCGTTCTGTCTGTTTTGACGTTTATAACGTTTTGTTGTCATTCTGCTGGTGACATATGGTTTGATTAAAACGTTTTTTTATTGAATATTATGCTTTTATGGGATAATTTTGCACATGAAGAAACAGACTTCTTACTGTCTAGTTAATATCATCAATAGGTGTAGGTATAAGCGTGTAATCTAAAAATACGTTTCGAAATCACGTGGTAATAACAACAATACTCTGAGATGATTTAAATTATTTACTCGAAATAAATCAATAAATAAACTACCAAATATTTGCTATTTCTTCTCACTCTTTCGATTCCGATGGTGCATGAATTGGATTATCTAATAAAAAAAAAATCCGGTAATATTGCATTGGAGCAGAGTGTAATGATTTGGTAGAAGTAGCGAAGCTCCTGATTAAGTTTCTCACACTATTTAGCACCGTCCATCTTTTATCCCAACTACCTGCGGCCTGCAAATTAAGTACGACTGATAAACCGTACCAAGTTTGATCAGGAGTAATCGTCTTGTGCAAATATTGATTTTGCAGCTAATAACAAGAAATCAATATCGGATAGATATTCAGTTTAAATAAAATTGAAGGTCTGCCGTTGGCACTTAAAGGGGACGTGTCAATAGCATTAGGAATGAGGCAAAGATATATAGCAAACAAAGAAATCTATGATTAATCAGCATTTGAAATCTGTCTATCCACAAGCTATACAAGAAATCCACAATTTAAAGGTTTGCATTTGAAAATAAAGAAATATCAGAGTGTTATAAAAGAATACAATGAAATCATACAAATAGTTGAATAATGGAACATAATAACTTCAGTAGACTTCAGGCATATATTTTATTTTGAAAGGATATGAATCTGAAAAGGAAAGAAAAAAAAACATAAAGCATTGTAATCATACGTGCTCAGTACTTAAACATAGCTTCCGCCGGAAGAACAGGTCTTCTCGTCATAAAATAGATGCATTAAGGATTGTTAGCAGCTTTCCAATTATATATCTTTTACGATCTTTTTTTATATCTATATATACTAGATTCAGTGTGTATTTCATTCTTTGCACGGAGTTAAATTTTGCTTTGTTATATTTCCTTTACTTGCCATTATATATGTATCATATTCGAAAGTCTAGCATTCTTATAAACACCTTTGTTAAGATAACGCTCCATTTATAATTCGTTCAATCGTATAATCTGAAAATGAAACCATACAACTTTGTTTCTGTTCGTCCATACATTAATCGTAACAGAAATTGTGCGAAATATCTAAGTATTATATAGACCTTTCTTTTCTTTGGGTTTCGTCTGAAAATTTCTACGTACGATCACTTAAACAGCATTTATCGGCATATTTGTCGTGCATTACAGGAATAAAAAAATAAATGGCTTCCGAGGGACTATTTATTTTGTATACATTTACATTATATCTTTCTTAAAGAACGTTTGAGGAGGAATTATAAGAGACACTATTCTACTGAGATTTCAATAAACGGGAGTCGAAATGACATGGTTTGTCGCTCAAAGCATTCATGCACGATACAGAATAAGTTTGATCAGTTCCCTATCACAAATAAACAATGAAAATTCTGTATTCTTACTATTAATATTCTAGCGTAGCCCTTATGGATAACTTTGCGTAAGTCTATAATTTATAATGGAGCAAACCATTATAAGGGAGATCTGTTATATTGATAATATTCCTCGTTTAAGGCATTACGTTCGTTTATTCATTACCATGATGCAAGTTCTAACTTCACACGTAAACCAACTCATTGATGTTATTGATGTAGAAAAATCAAAAATGTTAGCTATGAACTGGCTAAAATAACCAGTATGTTGCCTATTATACATTTTTTGGATGTTTTGGGGATTTGATATTAGAAATTGTACCATTCTACTACTTTAGACTATGATATCTCACAGGTTTCGAATATATAATCTGTCTATCTGCCTACATCGCTGTAAAAGAATAAAAGAATTTTATCTATCTATCTATCTATCTATCTATCTATCTATCTATCTATCTATCTATCTATCTGTCTGTCTGTCTGTCTGTCTGTCTGTCTGTCTGTCTGTCCGTCCGTCCGTCCGTCCACCTGTCTGTATGTCTGTCTGTCTGTCTGTCTGTCTATCTATCTATCTATCTATCTGTCTATCTGTCTGTCTCTATGTCTGTCTGTCTGTAAATCAGTCTGTTTATCAATCAGTCTGTCTGTCTGCTTGTCTCTCTCCATCCTTCCCCCTCTTTCAATATATCTATCTATCTATCTATCTATCTATCTATCTATCTATCTATCTATCTATCTATCTATCTATTTATCTATCTATCTATCTATCTATCTATCTGTCTGTCTGTCTGTCTGTCTGTCTGTCTGTCTGTCTGTCTGTCTGTCTGTCTGTCTGCCTGTCTGTCTATCAATAGAAAGTTACACACCACCAATATGCGTCAAAAACAATATTGCTGTTTAGCTCCAGGTTATTTCTGTTGAAGCGGGCTTCGGATTTAAAGATAAACTAGCCTCTTCCTATGTGTAGAGAACCCAGTAACATATTAGCCAACGCTTCTTTATTAAGAAACAGTGGTTTGTAATTTGGAGAAGATTAGATGCTAATTTTAGCAGGCCACATGACTAGTTAGAGGTTCACGTGATGGCTAGGAAAACAATGGTCTCTTACATAACAACTCTGATCCAACGTTGGTTTTCACATTACCCCATCAAAATGAACAAGTATCCTCTCTCACTATTCTAGCTCTCTGTCTCTATCTCATAATATTTTCGCAGGCGACGTCTCAAAATATATGATAGTTCTTGTCAATGTCGATAACGTTCTCTGCCACATATGACGTCTTCATTTCTTTGGTAACTACCGTTAGAATTTCCAAAGAGGCTACTTAAGTTAAAATTTTATCTTATATAATTATTAAAAAAAAAATTTGGTGTAAACAGACTTGTAGATGTCTGACATGATAACTTTAGAGCAAAGTAGCCTACAGCTATATTCCATCCATAACTAATCTTCAATATCTTTCATTTCTTTTTAGCTCGATTATTAGCCGTGTATTAGTACACATCAGCAAATAGAGCTTATATTCTCCAGCTTTAGCCCGTTTCTGATAAAGCGTGCACTTAATAATCATTAGGCGTGCATTTTACACTCGCGATTACCAGACCGAGCAGTACGTTGTGTTCTTGAGCAAGACACTCCATTGCTCGTTACACTGCGATCATTTTGACACCTGACGTGTAGAACACCGTGTACTTGCTCGGGCAATGTCGATTTGATAGAGGGAGTGAGCTAATGTACAGAAATATTTGATCACTATAAACAAATCATCAATGCAGATTATTCAGCAACAAGTTGCGGAACGCTCAGCTGCCGTTTACAACTATCATACACAACTATCATACGCAACTCTCTTACACTTTTGTTCAGCTACCTCATTTCTCCTGCAATAAACACATCTTCAACCACCGTGCACGACAAATATAAATATATACTCTTATAGTCTTGTACTCTTTTACTTGTTTCAGTCATTTGACTGCGGCCATGCTGGAGCACCGCCTTTAGTCAAGCAAATCGACCCCAGGACTTATTCTTTGTAAGCCTAGTACTTATTCCATCGGTATCTTTTGCCGAACCGCTAAGTTACGAGGACGTAAACACACCACCATCGGTTGTCAAGCAATGTTGGGGGGACAAACACAGACACACAAACATATACAGACATACATATATATATATACATATATGCGACAGGCTTCTTTCAGTTTCCGTCTACCAAATCCACTCACAAGGCTTTGGTCGGCCCGAGGCTATAGTCGAAGACACTTGCCCAAGGTGCCACGCAGTGGGGATGAACCCAGAACCATGTGGTTGGTAAGCAAGCTACTTACCACACGGCCACTCCTGCGCCTATACATTAAAAAATTCTGCAGCAATGATTACATTTCTAAGTCATATATAATTTCGATTTCAAATTTTGGTACAAGGCAGCCATTTTGGGGGAAGGAGTAAGTCGATTCCATCGACCCCAGTGGGCAACTGATTCATATTTTATCGACTCCGAAGGGAGGGAAAGCAAAGTCGACCTCGGCAGAACGTGAAGACGGACGAAATACAGTTAAGCATTTTGCCCGGTGAGCAAACGTTTCTGCTATCTCGCTGCCTTCAAGTCATGTATAATATCATGTAAACATAGACATTGTTCAAATAAAGTAGTCGTATGTAAAACACTAAACCCAAACAATTCTAAAAACAAACACCTCTAACCATCTTAGTTCATAAAAATTCAAAATGTTACAATGACGCATGGCCGCAAGACGTCTATATATATATATATATTTCACTAACACTCTGCTCTTCTGATTTTGACTGTACTAAAAACAAAAACAGGTAATCGATTCCAACACTTTTGATATATAATTTAGCCAATATGAAATTATATAAACTTCCTTCTAGCAGTGCCAACGACATTAACTCTACAATGAATCCACACACACACACACACACACACACACACACACACACACACACACACACACACACACACACACACACACACACACACACTCTCTCTCTCTCTCTCTCTCTCTCTCTCACTCTCTCTCACTCTCTTTCACTCTGTCTCTCACTCTGTCTCTCTCTCACTCTCTCTCTATCTCACTCTCTCTCTCACTGTCTCTCACACACACAGACTTAAATTTGTATATATATGTATACACACACACACATATATGTGTCTGTGTGCGTGTGTGCGTGAGTGTAGGTATGTGTATGTGCATGTGCATGAGTGTATATGAATGTGAATGTGAATACGTGTGTGTGTACGTACGAATGAACAAGCTATCATACACCTACATACACATATATACTATATATGCATCTAGAAATTTAACCATCATACGCATATACATATATTTATTTATCTATCTTCTATCCATCTATCTATATCAAACTTTCGACACATACACACACACAGACACACACACACGCACGCACACACAGACGATTATACACGTTATCACACACGCACACACACACGTATAAACGCAACACCACACACCCACATACATAAGCACAAACTCATGCCGCATACAGATATGTATCGATAGTTGACATCTCCCATTCGTATTATCTTCTTTATATTTCTGGCAGAGAAAAAGATGTTTATGTCTGATGAGGCACTAATGGCTGTTACAAAAGGTCTGAAAGGAATTAACAGACTTCCACCACTATCTCTATCCCCTACCCCACTACCACCACCACCGCCACCACCACCTCTACTACTACTACTACTACTACTACTACTACTACTACTACTACTACTACGTCACCGAAGCCAGCCATCATTACTAGGAAAGTGGCATAATAAAATCGAAGGGTAGAATCTTTAGCGAAGCGTACGTTACAAACAACAGCGATTCATACCATCTCACACACACACGCACACGTACACGCAGACACACATATACACACACACGTATACATATACACGAACACACAAACACACTTGTATACTCACATATACATACGTACGTATGTATATCTGTAGGTATTAATGTATTATTGTGTAGATCGGTGCATCTCAGTGACTATTGTGCAGATATCATGATATATATATATATATATATATATATATATATATATATATATA
>NC_068981.1:42126666-42128530 GCF_001194135.2 Octopus bimaculoides
TATATATATATATATATATATATATATATATGTGTGTGTGTGTGTGTGTGTGTGTGTGTGTGTGTGTGTGTGTGCGTGTGCGTGTGCGTGTATGTGTTTGTGTGACTGTGTTTGTTCCTGCGCCATCGCTTTGCAAATCTAAAATTTTATAATCAATTATAATTATAATATGGCACACGTGGTGCCAGCATTGCTGTGAAAATCAAAGTCGAAAAGTCCTCTAAAACAAGCCACCAATCACTGCACATATAACATGAATACCAGCAGAAACATATGTAGGCATATATATTAATAATTAAAGGGAACAGAGATTTATATATCCAGTTTTATTCTGCAGTTAATCACGTCTTTCCATTTTTCAACTACATAATTACTGATACTGCTTCTTCAGGGTACCATTAACTGCATTTCATCTGAACTAAATACAAGTCCAACAAATTAATGAAAATCTAAAAAGGGAATGTAAATTAGAAGATAAACGGAGCAACCACAGCAATATAAATAATCTGGAAGGAACAGAAGATATAAAAAGTAGAGTTAAGGATATAAAATATGATAGCACAATCAATAAATTATGTCCCCTTGAATCTAACAGCAAAATTAAGGAAAAGTATACAGGTGTAAAGTAATCTCAGAGGGTCGGGTATATTATTATATCGGCGCTTGCGAAACACATATAAGAAGAATTACCCATCACGAAAACTCATTTAGAGACAGCAAAAATAGGAATAATACTAGCTTCAACAAATTAATTTGGTCCATAAAGGATAATAAAGAGGAATAGAAATTACATGGGAAATAATTAGTAGAGCCAAACTATATACTAGAGGAACCAAACTGTAAGAATTGTGTGTTGAAGAAATTTACCAAATTCTTACATCAAAATACAAATTAATAAACCATAGACGCGAGAACGAGATGATCTGTTCATCAGTTTAAACACACGTTTAATCGATTTAAGTAATTGTATGATATGTAATACTAAAAGTGGAGTAAAAATCAAGTAAATAGTAGCAAGTAGTTTAAATATAAACTCCTACATGAATAAAATTAATTCTAAAGATTAAAGAACAATAAGAAAATGAAATTAACGATATCCATAAATAAGATTAATTTAATTATAAAACTAACAAATTAGATAATAGACTAATAGCTCATTATTAACAATAATAGTAATAGTAGTGATAGGGATGATGATGATGATAGCAACAATAATAACATCGACGTACTATAAGTGACCTGATACAAAATACGCATACTATCACTCACCACTCGAAGGATAAAATACATTTGCTGATTACTGATCCATTCTCGGACAGCTACTTACTACTTTTTCTAATCAGCAGGGCTGAAAAGGTCAGAATTTAGGCTATCTTTAGAACACTAGGTGTATGAAATATTTTGGTTGGACTTATATTTAGATCAGATGGAATCTAAAATGCAGTTAATGATATCACGAAGAAGCGGCATCAGTAATTAACACCAAAATGCACACCAAGATTAAAAAAAAAAAATTGCAGAGTGCACTGAATTGCAGCAGGAAAATATGTAGGTACAGAAATAGAGAGACGTGATTAACTGCAGAATAAAACTGGATATATAAATCTCTGTTCTCCTTAATCATTAATTTATTTCTTTTCTACCGACAACATGCAGTCTCTATAGAGACATATGGATTTACCGATGCGAAAATCTACTGAGGATAGTAAAATAAACTAACTGGAGTTTTTCTACACACACTGAGGTTAGCCAGCATTATTAACCAGTAAGAGCGAATACAGTATCCTCTAGGATTGTATATCCCTATCAACCAAATTTGAAAATTTACCTTTATATGTATATATATATATATATATATATATAT
>NC_068981.1:42128971-42130391 GCF_001194135.2 Octopus bimaculoides
GCTTGCTTCCCAACCACTTGGCTTCGTGTTCAGTTCCACTGCGTGGCACCTTGGGCAAGTGTTTTCTACTATAGCCTCGGGCCGACCAAAGCCTTGTGAGTGCGTTTGGTAGATGTAAACTGAAAAAAGTCCGTCGTATATATATATATGTATGTTTAATGATAGTATTGCTTTTAATTGAAAGACAAATAATGTGTGAATGTATATCTTTCGAAAGAAATTTTTGAAAAAGACAGAAAACAATAACAACAATTTGATGTTTATCTCCAGAATAACCCTGCTCCAGTAGACCTGTAATTAATGACATGTCTCCTGTAACCATCCGGTATTTTCCTTGGTTCAGTGTACCAAAGACCACTTCATTCAATGTGTCCATTTCTAAAACGACAGAGTCGTTTACAGAAGAGATTTCGCAGCAGTATTATTCTTGACCTTGTGGAGGCTCCATCCATTCCCCGTCAGCCCGTTATATTTACATGTCTGCAGTACAAAAAATCGTAAAAATATGGAAAATTTGTTGGCCGGTTTGCTCGAGTTGCAAAAACAGCAACAACAGCAACTGAAAGAACGACAACAGCAGCTACAACTGCAAGAACAACAGCAACAGCAGCACCAGCAACAACAGCAGCAGCGTGTTGGTGTAAAAGGGCTCCTTCCATATTTCAGCAAATAATGGATACGATACTGGCGGACTGTGATTTTGCTATTGGACGATATACTAATAAAAAGTGGATCACATGAACAACGTGTAGAACATGTTGAAAGAGTATTCGAGAAGATTAGAGAATACGGTTTCAAGTTAACGGAAGAAAAATGCGAGATCTTTCTGAAAAAAATTAAATATTTGGACCAGATAATAATTAAAAACGGACGGAAACCGGATCCATCGAGAGCAACTGCGATAAAAATATGCCCACACCGAACAATGCTACAAGTATTCGAGGGTATAGTAAATATTATCAAATTTACATTCCCAATATACATAATGTAAGGACCCCGCTCTATGATCTGTTAAAGAAAAATACAAAATGGTGTTCGACTGACAAGTGCCAGAAGGCATTTGGCGAGTTAAAAAGCGTTTTAACACCAGTCTTATCGTTGACGCATCTTGATCCAAAGTTGGATATTATATTGGCTACAGATGCGAGTGATTACGGTGTGGTGCGAGTGATTACGAGTGGCGTTATAACAATCCGATATTAACGATTCCAGCAAAATGAATTAAAGTGAGACCTAACAAATAATAATAATAATAATAGTAATATTATTAATAATAATAATAATAATAATAATAATAATAATAATAATAATAATAATAATGATAATAATAACAACAACAACAACAATAATAATAATAATAATAATAATAATAATAATAATAATAATAATAATAATAATAATAATAATAATAATAATAATA
>NC_068981.1:42131796-42135042 GCF_001194135.2 Octopus bimaculoides
TTGATGTATCAATACCAGCAGATGACAACGTTTCTCTAAAAGAAATGGAAAAACTTTCAAAATACAAAGACCTGGAAATAGAGATAACTCGAATGTGGAATCTAAAAACAGAAACAATTCCTATCATAGTAGGTGCCTTAGGTATAATAAAAAAAATATTCAGACAAATACATAACAAAAATACCAGGACTTACAAATATATATAACATACAGAAAATTGCACTACTGGGTACTGCACACATTCTACGCAAAACACTTTCAATACAGTAAACATAAGAGCACCACAGCAAACCACAGCACATACCCAAGGCGCACAGAGCTGCGCTCTGTAGTGAAGTGAAAGCACGTTATAAAAATAAAACTACTGAATAATAATAATAAAAACACTTGACAATTAATTGGAATTTCCTGCTTTGTTGCGAAAGCAAAAACCTTATGGCGATTGTGCCTTTCAACGAAAAGGGTAGATAATTTCAAGAAATTAATATATTTTACAGAATCCTAACTTAGAATATTGGGTTCATTTCTCAAACAGCGTGGTACGTTGTGTTCTTGGACAAGACATCTCATTTCGTGCTGCAACAGTACGCTCAACTGAAAGTAAGCACATGGAGGTCTAACCAACAATGTATTGGCTCGAAGCAGGTAATTTTTATAGATTTTCTTCAATGAACATGTTTCACTATTATCGAAGCCTATCAGCTTAATATAATATATTCAAGACTGCTTTAAACAACTAATTTAATCTATATAGAAAACGTATTACGAAGATCTTCGGCCGTTATATATTTCTTAATTAAAAACCAAAATTAGGTACAGGAAATAAGTCAAGAGAGACAATCGAATTTTGGCAAGGTTTGATATACTGAGTGACGTAAGCAAAATTACTTGTTATTAAGATATTTAAAGATGACTTCATTAGTCAATGAAGTATAACTGCTCAGAAATGGAGCTGTCTGTGGCATTTTCCGCAGTATCTTTTATCGAAAAATGCAGCTAAAATACCAGGCAGACAGCTTGCAAGAGAGAGGAGGAGAAATAGCGAACTCTGAGCGCGTCTATGAAGCGGTGTTATAATCATTCTGGCCTAACATGTCTATAAACTAATAAGTCTGTGAAGGGGTGTTAAACTTGTTCTGGTCTAAAATGTTTGTTTATTAACAGTGAAAGGGTGTCAAAGTTCTTTTGATCTAGCATGTCTCTCAGTTTAAGGTCTGTGTGTGCGCTAGTGATCAAATGGTTTTTGATCCCAGCCATTGAGACCCTTTTGCTAGACTAGTGATACCAGGGGTTGTAGATTTTAAACAACTAAGCGTGAAAGATAATTAAATGAACCTATCTATTCATGGCTCTTTCTTAGTTAGAAAAGTAATAGATAAAAGCATGCAATCAGGAGCATTGCTTCATACACTAACTCAGTGTTTTTTGTAGCATTCATATTTAGTTTGAAACTGCAATGTAAGTTGCGAACTAAAGAAAATATATTCTGTATCAAGGGAAACATAATTGATTATCTTTATGTGGTGGTGGTGGTAACATGTTATTCTGTGATCACAGGAGAAGATAAACGTTGCACTGCAAGCCAACGGAAAACACTTGTCAGTTTTGCAGAGCTGTTACTGCCAGCATCTGCTATTATCCCAAATTTGGTATAGTAGTTTAGATTAGAATATACTATATTGAGACATTTAGAGTTTAAAAGCATATAAAACGCATTGGTCGTGAAATATTCAAAGCACTGACCTCTCAGCTAGACGTTCATTTGCTAATTGACAACTTCGATACCCGTTCATACATAGCCGACTATATACACGCGTACACGCTCATTTGTATGCGTACTGATAGACTATGTGTGTGTGTGTATACATATATGCATCTCTCTCTCTCTCTCTCTCTCTCTCTCTGTGTATATATATATATATATATATAGTATAGACACATATACACAGTCAGAATAAGTGCTATATAAATAAATAGCTAGACACCTACACATATATGAACAAGTACTCATTCCAAGTGAACAGAGTAAAATATTATTTATTCAACGTTGAGTCAGAGTATATCACAACTGAAGTGCCGTAATCCATTCTTCAATTGACGGATAATAACCTCAAATGCTTATTAACGGCCATCGGCTACATATAACTCACATGCCTCTTCAGCGTAAAGTAGTTTTGGCATTTTGATTATATACTTAACTATTTGTTCATTAAAAAGAAAAAATGTTATTTGTATTTTATATCTAGCAAGTGGATTTAGTTTAAGGATGAATGTGCACCATCAATACTCTGCCTTTTTGATATAATTCCTCCGATATAGATGGAATGAATTGATTCAGTCGCCTAATAAAATGGAACCGTAAAACGTGAGAAGTTAATATGGTAAGAAACTTGCTTCCCAACCACATGGTTCCGAGTTCTGTCCCACTGCGTGACACCTTGGGCAAGTGTCTTCTACTATAGTCTCAGGCCGGCCAAAGCCTCGTGAGTGGATTTGGTTGCTGGAAACTGAAAGTCCGTCGTATATATACATGCATGCATACATACATACATACATGCATGCATGCATACATACATACATATATACATACATACATACATACATGTGTGTGTGTGTGTCTTTGTTTGTCCCCGATCATTGCTTGACAATCGGTGTTGGTGTGTTTATATTCCCGTAACTTAGCGGTTCGGCAAAGGTATCGCTTGACTAAGTACTAGGTTTAAAAATAAGTCCTGGGGTCGAATTCTTCACCAAAAACACTTCAAGGTGGTGATCCAGCATGGCCGCAATCAATCACTGAAACAAGTAAAAGAATAAAAGAATATATGTGTGTGTGTGTATGTGTAAGTGTGCTTGGGTGTGTATGCGTGTGTGTGTGCCTTTGTTTTAGCTTTGACTTTTTACTACTTGATAACCGATGTTAGTCTAATTTACGCCCCCCCCTAACCCCTTAACTTAGTGCTTTTGCAAAAAGAGAAACGAAAGTATGGAGAATAAAATAAGTACTTGTGATGATTTGATTGATTAAATTATTCAAAGTGCAGCCCTAAAATAGCCGCGGTCTAATGACTAGAACACTCTAATGTCTAAAATAATATATGCACACGGAAACACACACACACACACTCACACACACACACACTCACACACACACACATATACACACACGCTCTGTGGGCACACACACACACGCCGTGCGCGCACACACAGAGAGACACACACTCACACGCTGTACACACACACACG
>NC_068981.1:42135299-42137410 GCF_001194135.2 Octopus bimaculoides
ACGACATTGCTGATGAGTGTTTTATTGGTTACCATCACGAAAACACTTTTTATTTTTCTTCTGTACCCTTCCCGCACCACTTAACTCATCCCTTCTCTTTTTTGTCCTCCTCCCATTTGCTTTTGCCCCGTTACTTTCTCCTTCTCCACCTTCCCCCTTTCTCTCTCCCTCTCCTCTCCTCCTTTATTCTCCTCTTCCTTCAACCTATTTCTTTGTCCTTCTGCCCCTTCCTTCCTCTCTCCCTCCCCCTACGTCCTTTCATATCTATCTTAATCTTCGTTTCAGCCGCTTCATTTTCTTTCATTTCTTGTTCTCTTCAGTTTCAGCCTCATATTCTCTCCATCTACAATCTCTGACAATAAAATACTCAAATTCACAAACAGCCTTCAACCCCTCTCACCCACTCAGTCAGTCGCTCTCTGTTACTCACTCATTCACTCACTCATTCACTCACTCCTTCCCTGCCTCGAAGTATTATTTCTCAACACAGAAATGTTTGCAAATTATCCCGAGGCTGACTGACGAATAAAACCTTTCAGCGTTCAATGTCAACCTTAGCTATTGAAGGGGAACAAGAAACACATTAACGAGAAATACTTTGCCGTGATAATGAAATATAAAATTATATATATATATATATATATATATATATATATATATATATTCCGGAGATATATATATATATTCCGGAGATAAAATGAAAAAAATGCATATTTTTTTTCATGCAGAATAAATAAAAAAGAGAACAGGACAAATACCAGCCATTGACCTACATTTTTAGAGGCATTAAAATGGGATTGCCGATTATGATAATTAACATGCTCCACGGATTCTTTGTTTCGCCTTTGTAAATATATCCAGATGTGTTTGCATTTGACGTTGTGTGATTGGCACTGACGTATGTGCATTTTCACCATGCCTAAGCTTAAGTCTCTGTTTAACGTTTTGCAATTCCCGGAAGTGAATAGATGCACGGAATAGCACGAAACGTACACAACGTCATGACGGCGGCGATTGAATGTCTGCTTGTTTAATGAGGGATGAAGATGAATGTAGTTTGTTTAGATTAAAAGCTGATCTGACCCCTTGGGTAATTCTATAAACAATATATTTGACTTTCACCGAGATCTAATAATCCGTTGACGAACAAATATCTCTCTGAGGGTGTTGCTCGACTTGCTAGAAAGAACAGCCAAATCTCATATCGTAAAAGAACAGCCGAATCTCATATCATGGTCACGCTTTATCTGGAGAAAGAAGGATGCTATGAGCGCGGCTAGCGTGTCTTTCATCAGAGTCTGATTACAATCCGATGATATCATCACTGGCTCCAGCATGGCCGCAGTCAAATAACTGAAACAAGCAAAAGAATAAATGAGTAACTGTAAATGAAAGATAACAAACAAACAAACAAACATGACGAACACAATTTCTAATGTAAAAATAATTATCTAACATTGGAAGAGGAACACACATATAAGAATGTGATAGGATAATGGCGACACACTCTGCAACGATCAAAGTCAAGGCAAACGTCCACAGGATTTGAAATCAAAACATAGAAAGGTTGCAATGAAATATTACATCGTAGTTTTTCTCCAATATTCCACCAACTTCGTCAAACTCACTGCCCAGTTGCTTAAATAAATTTAACAATTATTAGTTATTTTATTCGCTTCTAAAAACCCGATATTTTTTTTATTCAAAGCAAAGCATCCATTTCTTATTATCTCATTCTTGCCAAAATCATTAGACCGATACCATGCTGGAGCACTGCTTTGATGGGTTTAGCCGAAAAAAAATATTCTTTTAGAGTTTAGGTACCAGTTCCATTGGTTTTCTTTGCCGAACAGATAAGTTACATGGACATAAACAACCCAACATCAGATGTTCGGCGTTGTTGTAGACTAACACAACTAGACACACACACACACACACACACACACACACACGCACATATACACACACACTCAGACACACACGCGCAGACACAGACACACACGCGCGCACTCACATACACACTCACACATATATAATAAATATATATATATGTATATATGAATATGTATATGTAATGTGTGTGTATGTGTGTGCGTATATATATATATATA
>NC_068981.1:42139020-42139728 GCF_001194135.2 Octopus bimaculoides
ATATATATATATATATACGGACACACATACACACACATACATATAAATATATACACACATACATAGGTTCCGTCTGCCAAATACATTCACAAGGCATCGGTCGGCCCAGGGTTATGCCAAGAAATACTTGTCCAAGGCGCGGCGCAGTAATATTGAACCTGAAAGTATGTGAATATAAATTCAATAATCCATTTTCGTTTCCTCGAATTTCCGTTTATCTCATAACTACTTTAAAAATGATTGCAGGAAAGTTTCCATTTATGGAGGATCCTGTTTATACTATATTAATCATCACTCGTACTACGTGCTGGTAGAGCCGTCAACTCTTGTGCATTTGTTCAAACATTTTATGTTCTGAGTTCAAACCCAACGCAAGACAACTTATAAATAAACATAGCGCAGAGTAGTTATAAGAAATACGCGAGGTCTCTTACGGTTGTGTCTAGAATAGTTAGGCATGTGGATTATATATTGTTGAGTTGAGAATCCCATGTAAGCCAAGTATTTCGTCATCGGAGACAGAAAAACAAAAAGAAAAAAGACAAGAAAATATAGGAATGTAGAAATTTCTACAACTCTACATTTCTATATTTTCTCTCCCCTTTTTCTTTTTCATTTTCTCTCTCCGATGTGAGAGAAATGTATGTATGTATGTATGTATGTATGTATGTATGTATCTATGAATTTATATATGTATATGTACGTATG
>NC_068981.1:42139848-42143498 GCF_001194135.2 Octopus bimaculoides
TATATATATATATATATCAAGGATTAATCTTTATAAATATAATATAGATACTAACAAATAAAATTCGGGTAAAAACCATGTAGAATGCTATGCAAAGCTAGTTCACTGTTATTGGTTACCTGATGTCATCATAAAGTGGAAATATTCCTGCTACTGGATATGCATCAGGAGTTCTATAGTATCCGCAGAGTTTATATCAATAGATAAATGAAAGAAAATGAAATGAACATTATTCTTTATATAAAATCGTTACAATTGTTTCGACACATTTTTACACTGGTATACATTGGTGAGATATTGTGTAATCATTCTTATGTATCAAATGTTAAAATGCGCTTCCTCAGGCGAATGTTTAAAGAAGTCCTTCCTTAGATCCTACCTTTCATCAATGTGATATGTATTTTTCGGCAGGTTACAGACAAAACTAAATCCATAGACATGGTGACAGACAAAATACAATTGTAATCAAAGTACAAAATACAATACTAAAGTTCTGATGAATACTGTCCGTCGAACGAAACTCTGAGTAACAGTTTTGTGATAATTTTGCAGCTTTAATAAAAGTTTACTCGCGTGCGCGAGCACACACAAACACGCACATATATATGCACACATATTCCTACACACACACGCGCAGACATACACAAATATTAAGGATTAATCATAGTATATAAGTTGCCATTCGTAAATGAGGGTGTTATGGCATCATCATGTATCTTGATTTCGTTAATGGATTCAGAAGCCCGAGTAATAGCTTACGGACACAAAGCAATAATTTGAACCCTCCTCACCCCAAACTTCATTCAGCGGACATTACGTATATATTAGCTAAAGTGGGAGATGGGAGAGGACTGTATCAACATTGGACTGGTGTCGGCTTTCTATAGACTTCGGAAAGATGAAGACAAATTTGACGATGACAAGATTTGAACTTCGAGCGTTAAAGGAAAATTATCGCTACGCATTCTGTTCGCAGATTTAATGACTAAACACCACACACACACACACACACACACACACACACACACACACACACACACACACACACACACACACACACACACACATACACACACGCACACTCACACCACAAGTATATAGGCACATGTCTATATGTGTATATGTATGTATGTGTGTACAGATGTGCATACATAGGCTTACATACATGTGTATATACATAATGTATATATATATATGTATAGATACACATACATATATATATGTATATTGTGTATATATCTATATCTATATATATATTCTTTTAGTTGATTGTGGCCATGCTGGAGCACCGCCTATAGTCGAATTAATCGATCTCAGAACATATTCTTTGTAAGCATGGTACTTATTGTATCGCGCTCTTTTGCCGAGCCGCTATGCTACGGAGACGTAAAGACACCAACATCGGTTGTCAAGCGATGGTGGGGCGTGGGGGTGGGGGCAAACACAGGCACACAAATACATACATACATCTCTATGTGGCTTGTGTGTTTTCTGTACTCTAGTTATTATTATTTTCTTGTCTACGTTTTGTTTGCAATGTCCTGTACTCAGATATGCACCTATATATACAGGTAGACGTAGGTATGCACATACCTGTACGTATATATGCATATACTCATTTATTATTTGTTTTATATATATATACATATATACGACGGGCTTCTTTCAGTTTCTGCCTATCAAATCCACTCACAAGGCTTTGGTCGGCCCGAGGCTATAGTAGAAGACACTTGCCCAAGGTGCCACGCAGTGGGACTGAACCCGGAATCGTGTGGTTCGTGAGCAAGCTACTTACCACACAGCCACTCCTACCCCTATATGTATATATGTGTATATATTCACAATATATTCGAATAGAAGTAAATATCTGAATCGAAATATCGAGTGTTCTTTATATCAGTCATTTGTTATGTTATAAATGAACTTTATCAATGTTATCCATAAGATATTGAACCGGAGATATGTCAACCACCATATTATTGTTTGTATAACGTTGTCCTGTCGAATGTAAACCACCTTGGGTATGTCCATGGTGATTAATGTTTGATTTGATGTTAATTTGATTTAGCGTTTATGTTGGAATTCTAATGAAGACAGTAGGCTGATGTAAACAAAGTCATGTAAAACATGTCCCTAGGTTGTAATACGAGCATAAGCATATTACTGATCACCAACTTTACTGCTGCTGACGCCACTAACACGAAAACCATTAATATCCCAAATCATCATCATCGTCATCATCATCATCGACTTTGTCGTCGTTGTCGTCGTTGTCGTCGTCGTCGTCGTCTTCATCAGCAACAACAGCAGCAGCAGCGGCGGCAGTATCCACTAATAGCACAAGCGAGCATTTGGAGCACCAATTCCACAGTAATTTGTTTCATGAATGTATATATGCATGCGTGTTTGTATATTATGTGATTATATGTGTGTGCTGTGTGTGCTGCACCCTATTGTGCATGTATGCATTGTGTGTGTATGAGTGTGTGCGTGTGTGTGTGTGTGCGTGTGTGTGTATATATATATATACAGACACAGAAACATAGACACACAGACGCCTATATATATATGTATATATATATATACATATATATGAAAGAGAAAGATAAAGAAAGAAAGTGAGAGAGTGAAAAAGAAAGAAAGAGAGAGATAGAGATAGATAGAGATAACTAGATAGAGATAGATAGATAGCTAGAGATAGATAGATAGAAAGAGAGAGAGAGAGAGAGAGAGAGAGAGAGAGAGAGAGAGAGAGAGAGAGAGAGAGAGAGATTGCCCTTAGCCTTTGGAAATGAAAAGCATATGCTTAGCTGAGAATGTAGGATAAGACGGGAGCTAGTCAGGGCTGCTACCATTTAGCTTACAAGCCAGACCAACGCCAAAATACATGCTATATATTGTCCAAAAATATCGATCAATTCTTCTTAATCAAATTATCTCTCTATTTTTGCATTATAAACACCTCCAGATTCAGATTTTGTCTACAATTTACACCGATAATCTCATTTAAGCGAAATGTTTCAACTCACAACATCACATATGCAGTGCCTGTATTTAGTATGCAAGAAACTCCCCTGAGACATTATCCTTCAGCCACATCGTTGATATATACAATAACACACACATATACAAACGTATGCACACGCACACATACACATACACATCCACACCCACATACGCATGCGCACACGCTATTGTACACCGATGCACAGAATCATACACACACGGAATTATCTGTCCAGTATAATCACACAACCGTTAGCTGACTATTCAAAGTGTTCACTGCAACTGCTTTCCTATCACTTTTCTCTCACGGCTTCATTCCCATTTTAGCAGTCTACTCCAATCAACCAAACCAATATCAATACCTTTCTTGTTTTGTGTATTTATTTTATATTACAAGTGGTGAATAAATATCTCGAGAGACTTCGCTCGAGAAGCACAGGTGTTTCGGGTTTCTCGCCGATATTCAAACACTTTTGCTAATATCTAATGTCTGTCTGTCTGACTGTCTGTCTGTCTGCCTGTCTGTCTGTCTGTATGTATGTATATATGTCTGCGTGCATGTATGTGTTTATGTCTTGATGTATGTATATATAAAATAAGCATATATCGATGTGTATATATTCGTAATATATATGTATGGATCT
>NC_068981.1:42143508-42147860 GCF_001194135.2 Octopus bimaculoides
ATATATATATATATATATATATATATATATATATATACTTTAACCATATAACACAAGCTTTCTGTAGCTTTCACACTTTTTGTCTTTTATATATACATATGTATGTATACAAATATATATGTATGTTATGTATATATATATATATATATATATATATATACATTCATACACACATACACACATACACACTCATATATACATAAGCACAGGCGTGGCTTTGTGGTAAGAAGCTTGCTTTCCAACCACATGGTTCCAGGTTCAGTCCCACTGCATGGCACCTTGGGCAAGTGTCTTCTACTATAGTGTAGGGCATATAAGTATATGCTAATGTGTCTGTGTTTGCCCCTCCCCTCCCCACCACCATTACTTGACAACCGATGTTGGTATGTTTACGTCCCTGTAACTTATATGTTTATATAATACATATATTTATTTATTTATTATTTATTTATAAACACGTTACGAACAGCGCACACATGTACAAACACACACACACACACACATACACTCCCTCTCTCCCGCTGTCTCACTCACACGACGGTCTTCCACACAGTTTCTATCAACAGAATTACATTCAAAAGCATTCAAAAGACCCCGATAGAATAAATACTAGGCTTACAAAGGTTAAGTCCTGGGGTCGATTTGTTCGACTAAACGTGGTACTCCAGCATGGCCGCAATCAAATGACTGAAACAAGTAAAAGAATAAAAGAATATATATATATATATATATATATATGTATATATATATATATATATATATAGTATACCCACACATATATACATATTCAGATACATATCGATATATACGGGCGTGTTTATATACATACATACATACATACATACATACATACACACATAACTACATACATGCATACATATATTTATATACATACATATATTTATTTGCATAATGTGTCCATTTAAACACAATTTTAAAAAGAAATCAAGGACTATGCATTACCATTGAAAAAGATAACTCTGTGAACTTCCTAGACGTTAACTTCAATCTCAATACTTCCACCCACCAGCCTTACCATAAACCTAACAACAATATCACATATATAAACGCACAGAGTAATCATTCATATAACATTATAGAAAATTTGACCACTGACATAGAGAGAAAAATTAATCTATTATCATCTAATGAAGAAATATTTAACAAACATAAAGACTACTATAATCTAGCACTTGAAGAAGGCAGCGATATAAATATGAAATTAAGTATAATATAAACGACAGTATCAATACTAATGATACCAAACTTTATCTTGAAATGAATAACGTAGATAATATTAGTGAACCTAAGTCACCTGGTGAATTAGTACACCCCATTAAACGTATAAAACACTCTCAACAATAGTCATCAACATAACTTCAGCAAAAAACACGAAAATCACTACTACAATAAACATACTAATGAAGTTAATCAATACGAGCACGAAAACCATAACTTTACTAAAGGAAAAAATAATATAAATTTTAGCAATTCCCACCTTACTAACCACACTAATATTAATATTAATAAACTCAAGAATACTGACAACAAACACCAAAACTATATAATTATAGATGAAAATAGGAATATTAAACCAATAAACAGAAAACATGAAAATAATCTAAACTCACCTAATTCCTTCAATAACATACATAACCATAGGACTCAAATTAATATAGATTGGAATAGAATAGCAAAAAAGAAATCAATACCTTATGTGAGAATAGCTGACCCCTCCCCCCAAACACAACCCATCATTCCAATAAAGACAACAGCAATAACACTACATAATCCCTTTTGCCAAACATCTAAAATCTAACTTTATTAGATCCATTAGAACGATAATGAATAAAAACTTCAAAAACTCTAAATACGTTAAAATATTTAATGATAAAATTAGATTTGGATTTTCAGTCTCTCCAAATCTCTTCAGGATAATCTCTTCTTTTAACAATAAGAATCTGGATCTATTCTATAATAAGTAAACTACGATAAATGTACCTAGTACCGCCAATAATCCTATAATTAATAACTACTATAATGATAATAACCAGAACTCTATTAATAAATATAGACATAACACCATAGTACCACTCACTAATTTAAATTGTAATTGTCGAGACGCAAATGCCCGTGAAGTAGATAGAAATTGCAAAAAGAAGTTGTATACCAAGCAACTATTATTACTCAGGACTCCTAGATGCATATACGTTGGTTGCACGAAAAGTTTACTTAAATCGAGAATTTATAACCACAGATTTTCTTTTAGAGACCCTAGAAAAGAAAATAGCAAGGTCTGTCAAAAAAAATTTGGCACCTCAAAAGAAACAATATTGATTTCTCAATTTCTTGGAAATAATAATAAAATTTGTAGGTTGTGTTTGGAAGAAAGCTATAGCATAATGAGAATGAATGGAAGTTTGGCTAATACTAGGGATGAAAAAGTTATCTCATGTAAACACATGACCAAATTCCTATTTATCAATCTTAAATAATTCTTCACTCCCCACTTGCTTAGATTAGTTTTTGGTGTTTGTTAAAAATATATATCTATATTGTTATCTTTTTCTATGGAATACAATTATTCATCACATCCACTTTACATCACTAAATCTTACACTATCTTGGTATTTTTTATTTAACATTTTCTTCTAACAACTGCATCACCCACCATATATAGGGGTAACACTTTATCTATCTCTTCCTACACCTTTTCTCTCAATGTCTTTTTGATTTTTAAAAATTATATCTTTCTTTAGTATATAATATACCTCTAATTTTTTGCATTTTATTTTATTTGCATAATGTGTCCATTTAAGCCCCCTCAACATACCCATTCTAACTATTAATGGTTTATGTTACTTGCCACTATACCTGATAATAAATATATTTTACTGCTGATATATGCAAACATGTATGCACATATAGTACTTCTTAGTGTCCTGCATGTCAACAACCATGTGTGCATATCTAGGTATGGATTTTTATATGTCATCTCTGTGTATATCTATTATTTTGTGCTTATTTACTATATGTTGCCACTAACATGTATCTTTTAATATCAACGTGTATATTTGCGTATATACGCATGTTTCGCATACACACACATATATATACTACTATTTTTTTTAAGTGTGTGTGCCTTCTCTCTCTTTGCACCGGTATGAGCATATGTATATTTTGTACGGTGTTTCTTCTTTTATGTATACCCTAATCAAAAAACAACTAGAATTCCTATATCTATCTATACTAATGTGCAATCATGCCTCTACTCACGTATGAGTAAATATACTAACACTTATTTCCTTATAAGTATATTTTCTTCTCTGACATTATGTATAATTTCTTTTGCATACTAATGTGCACCCCCATACTCGTACCTTTTCTTATATTCATAATACACAATACTCTTCTATTACTTGAATATTAATACTACCCTAATACCATTAGATATCTCACATTATGCCAAGTTAGTTTCTTACCTCATAATTTTTATTTATACTAAAACATAGTTACTGTACAACCTTATCAATACATATAAAATAAACTATTTATTTACTATTTCATTCCCAGTTCATTTACCTCCCCTACATTGTTTTATTTTTCCGTATTCCCACATCCATTGGATATTTCAACTTCACTTTTTTTATCTTTATAACCACAGCAAGTATTTGGTATCTAAATTGTAATATTAACAATTATTTTTTTCTGTTTTTATTTTTCAACTTTATATTTAATACATACTAACGAATATTAGCTCTTATGTAAACATAAGTTCATCTTACGCATCTCATTTTCTCAACCCTTTTTACTTCTCTAACACTTGTTTACGTTAACTATCTAGTAGCTCTTTATACACTATCTCCTCTAGATTAACTTCATTCTCATGTATTAAATTTTTTTAAATATACACCATACTAAGTAATGTCTTTAACTGTCAGGTCATATCTTAATTCAAATATAGCCATGCCTTTCTATTTGATATTTCTATACAATTTTTGCTCTACGCGACTTATTTAGAGTTAAAATTTCTAATGTCTTTACTCATCTATAGAGGGAACGTCTCTGAAACCTCTTTTACTTATATTTTCAAATAGCCATTATAGCCTTTAATTATAGTTAATACCTAACTGGACTCACATCTCTTTTTCTCATAAGGATAAATATGAATGTCCTATTCTATTCTGCTATTTCCTTTCTCAAGTTCTTTGTAAAAATTTTGTTTATACTTCTTGCACTGAAGAGTACATTGATATATAATTTATTTAATTAATTTAATTTAATTCAATTCAGTTATGAATTTGCATTATTTTTATATCTGTGTACGAAACGATCGTCTGCATGTATTAAAA
>NC_068981.1:42149149-42153312 GCF_001194135.2 Octopus bimaculoides
TATATATATATATATATTCTTTCTTGTTCTTTTACTAGTTTCAGTCAATTGACTGCGTCCATGCTGGAGCACCACCTTTTAGTCGAGCAAATCGACCCCAGGACTTTGTAAGCCTAGCATTTATTCTATCGGTATCTTTTGCCGAACCGCTAAGTTACGGGGACGTAAATATACCAGCATCGGTTGTCAAGCGATGTTGGGGGGACAAACGCAGACACACAAGCATATACACACACATTCATATATATATATCACCCCCCCATCCTCATCCCAAACCCACACCCATTGTATGAGTTGGTAAGGAAACACAGAAGACTGTTCCTCGAAACACAATTGCGGCAGTTCAAGACGTAGCAACTAAAGACGATCATCTATTGCAGTGTGAGGTTTGTATGACAAAGAAGATAGTAAAAACATGTCACGTGTTTCAGAAAGTTGTAGTTTATGGTTTGTAAAAGAAATTCACAGACAGATTTCTGCGCTGGAAAATACACGTGAAAGATGACTTGCTCAATAGGATTTGATTTCAGACCAGTGTATCTTACCAGTCATCTATAATAATAATGTTCGACAGTTATGTTAGATCCTTGGTTACTACTATGAACTTTAAACATGTTAGAGAACAGGCATGATTTAGAGAACCAAGGAACACAACACACACACGCACGCACACACACACACACACACACACACACACACACACACACACACACACACACACACACACACACACACACACACACACACACAAAACACAAACGCACACACTCACACACACGCACGCACACACACACACATGATTGATCCTCCTGTCGAAGACGACGTATGAATGTTCAGTTTTTCCCGAACAACCTGCGCGAATGATTTGTTTACAGCGATCAAATGTATGTACTGTCCACTAGCTCACTCACTCAATAAAATCGACATTCTCTTTACATATTAATGATTTGTAGGGACACGGTATTTCGTTATGCAACAATAAAAAGTATATTAAACTATTTTATAAGTCAATACCGTGTACTACTGTGTCAGCAATGCTCTTAAGTCACATGTTAAGGCTATCTCTATAGATTTTCCATAGAAATAATAGTATATCATAGAAATTGTAGTATATCATAGAAATTGTAGTATATCATAGAAATTGTAGTATATCATAGAAATTCTAGTATATCATGGCTGCATAACGAAATGCCATGTCTCTACAAGTCATTAATATTTAAGTACCAGCTTCCAGGGATGTCTTTAATATGTAAATTTAATATGTAAATAACGTTACACTACTATATGTAGTGGCTATTTAAGAAATGAGATCGTGGAGCATTAATGAATTAGATGGTTGATGAAGGAGAAAAAACTTCCGAAAAATGGCATATACGCCCATTACCCATTTTCTTATTTTCGATCGCATTGTTTGTTTACATTTGGCGTCTTGGATACGAAACGTCGTAAGAAAGTCACTGCTGGCTATAATTTCTATGGAAAATCTGTAGAGATGAACTTGTCTGTACAGGTGCACAATCGTACCACAAGGAGGCTGATGTTAAAATGATAGTAAAACAACATGAAATGAAGTGTTTTGCTCAAGGACACAAAAAATCACACGAGTAAAAAGCTTTTAACTCCTTGTTTTTAAAGGTAGAAACTCCGGGTTTACATGAAATATTTTGTATAATATAAATAAATAAATAAATAAATGGAGTTAAACGCAGGTGTTATTCAAATTCTTTTACTTCCGACACATGTTTCGAAGATATCACTGGTATTATTCCAAAGGAATAAAATGGTGTAAAACAATGTAATCTTCTCTTCAGGGAAATGAAGAAATGAAACTCGCGAATAAGATATTTTAACAGAAAATTATGGATATGCATAGTTAGTAACTGAACGCTATTAAGTTTCATTAAAAAAAAAACGTTAGGGATATAACGTCAAAAGTAGCCTATAGAAAGAGGAAGGGTAAAGGAAAGAAAAATCCAAATAAATGAGAAGTATATAACGATATGTATATTAAATAAAACCCTATAGTCTTGGAAAAAGATATATCTAGTGAATGTGAAATGCAAGAAGAAAATTAATGTTTAAATTATATATAATGATAGATATCACTTATATGAACTTAAGGTGTGTTTCTGCCAATGTTTACATCGGTATGCACACTCTATAACCGTGTTTACAAGGGGATTTTGGAAAAAAGAATAAAAAATAGTTCAGAATTACAGAGAAGACAGAATTCCTTGCCTTTATCATAAAGTATCGGAATTGAGAAAATCAACCAATCTAAATTAAATTGTTTATTGTGGTCTCTTAGATACCAAATTAATTTACTAAGCCCTGTACTATTACGTTTATTCCTATCCCTAAATGTAGAATAATGGGATAGCGTTCAGTTAATCACTATACATATCCATAATTTTCTGTTAAAATATCTTATTGACGAGTTTCATTTCTTCATTTCCCTGAAGAAAATATTACATTGTTTACACCATTTTATTCCTTTGGAATAATACCAGTGATATCTTCGAAACATGTGTCGGAAGTAAAAGAATTTGAATAACATCTGCGTTTAACTCCATGTATATATATATGTGATTGAAAGAATTTGGAGTCAACAAGAAGGAGTACGGTTGGAGATTATTTTTCAATCAATACAATCAATACATTGTGAGATCTGCATGATCAAATACCTGCAAGCCTGGAGAACTATGTTGCGTAGAAACAATTGTAGTGATTGAAATATAAATGTCCAATCGTACTCATACTTGTTGATTCAACATTTTTTCAATTATTTATTCACACACGACAGAATAGTGCTCAGAGAAATTCGGATCTTAAACTCCAACATCTCCTTCACGCTTAGATAGTCGAGATGTCAAGAATCAGCTACAAGGACGATAATAATGGATGGGGAATGAGAGTAGAAAGACATCAAACTATAACAGGTGTAAGAAATGTCTTTATATGAAAAGTTGCTTATACATACAATTCAGTCTTACACGTATAATCTTTACAGCTGTTTCGGATAATCAATAACTGATTGATTCTCGTCCTTTATACACGCCCACTGTTTTTCTTTCTGTCTCAACCCATTCACCGTCACATTCCCTGCCTCATCTCCTCCCCATTCGTACAACTGATTTTTATTCTCATCTGATACACTTTACAATACATATTTTCATGCCCTTATATATTGCCTCTTTATTCTTTTCATATCCATTTCCTGTTTGCTTTGATTAATAACTTTCTTTTGGAGCTGGTTTGGCTAGCTCCATTTCTTGCACTCTTAGTTTTATAGTCATTCAGGTTCCTTTGAAATGGTCTGTATAGTACCCTTTTTTACTCTTAATTATATACCTATTGCTTGTGTAGATAGTTGGCTCAATAACCGAATCACTCGCAGTTTACTAACTGTCTCATTCTTCTCCCTATTTACCTTTACACCTATCATTATAGCCCCTTCTCTATGTCTCTCTATCTTTCCAATTCAAAGAACATATACATATTTATAAACACTGGCTACCCTAAGCCATTTGCCTGGTTCTCTGATGAGGATATCGTGACTTTACTGCAGGTAGCTATCAAAATACGTGCTAGCAAATACGTCGTTTCCTTTTATGCATACTTACAATGTCGACTCAGTATTGGACTTCTCTGCATAATGTGCTTGGTTATATTAAACATCGATTATCCGAAACAGCCGCAAAGATAAGCTTTGATTGCACCATGTAAATTGTACATGCAACTTTTCATTTTGATATATTTCTTACACCTGTCTCTCTCCTTGGGCCTCTCTCCCTCTATACACAGACACACCCACACCCACAGAACAAAAAAACACACGCGCTTATACACACGCGTGCACAAACACACACACGCATGTTCACACACGCGCACACACACGCGGACATACACACACACACATAGTGAGGTATCCATATACAAACGATTCTCTAAACAAAGAAATTTAGTAACGAACGATTTTTCTGAAGAAACTTATAGTCGCATAATGAGCTGAAGTTGAACCACGAGCAGACTACATATGCGTAGATGCGCATAAGTGTCTGAGACAGCGTCTACAAAAGGTTCGTTACCTCCCTTGTGTGCATTTCATGTACGTTGAAAATTTTCATATTCTATATAGAAAATATTTCTCACATTTTATTGGT
>NC_068981.1:42153448-42154802 GCF_001194135.2 Octopus bimaculoides
TATATATATATATATATATATATAAGTAGGGGGAGAATTTACAAAAAAAAAAAGATGGAGGCAGGTGGTGTAGACAGTAAACAGGTGCATTAGTGCATTAGTTTTACACTCAGGAAGTGAAAAAGTCTTTAACGTTTCGAGCCTACGCTCTTCCACAGAAAGGAACGCAGAAAGAAACAAGGAGAGAAAATAAAGAATGTGTAGTGGCTAGCGATCTATCATACCGAATGCCGGACAGAATGGGTCAAGTATTTGATGGACAAATGATACATCATTTCGTGCCTTTATATGGAGATTGAGTGCGGGGCTTAGAAAAATCTGCTTATATGTGTTTCAAATCGTATATCAATCAATTTGGTTAACGAACAAGGACCTGGAACGGATTATATTTGTATACAGAGACCCTCCCATTTATGTATGTATATACAGGCACTCATGCACTTTAGATACTACCATGCCAATCCGTTGCTTTAGAATTATATTATGTAGAATTATATATTGTGCTGAGATCAAAAAGAATATACACTTGCTCAAACAACACACCTCCCTACCCATATATATATACATATATATATATATATATATATATACACACACAAGATGACAGATACACACACATCCACACATATATAATATATATATATATATATACATACATACATATATACATACAAACATACATTCATATATATAATTGTATCAAGGATTTATACTTCTTTAAGGGGTGCTAGCATCCTTGTTATCAGGTTTATACCAGTGTTCAATGAAAATGGAGAAATTGACATGCCGACATCAGTTTATTCAAAGATATTCAAATCCATATAGTGAAATTTTATTCCTACACCCGTTTCCATATCCAATTAGTTAAATTACAGAAATTAAATTAAATTAATTTAATTTAAGTTTTCATACTGAAACTGGTTAATTGGGTATTTCACCAGGGAAGAATTTTCCAAAAGCAAGTTACATTTCAGTGTGTTGGTTGACATGGTCCAATCAAGAGTTTTGATGGCACATCTGGTGTATAAGAAAATTTGACATAGCTGCCCTAAACTGTGTCTCATTACGAGCCATTGGTTCGTCTGGTACCGTGCTGAGGAAAGTGTCAAGTTTTGTCTTGAAGACCTCCGTATCCATGTCTTGCATGTCTCTCAAATGTTTTGGCAGGGCATTGAAGAGCTGAGGTCCTCTGAAACCGAGGCTGCTGCAGTATCTCGTTCTTATGTGAGATGCAGTGGACGGTACCTTTGGCACCATGCAGTGGCGACCTGTGCAGGCATTCCTGTAGTACTTGATGCCAAAGTTTGGCACCAGTCCTTCCAGTATTTTCCATATGTATATTATTACATATCTC
>NC_068981.1:42159749-42163699 GCF_001194135.2 Octopus bimaculoides
ACACACACACACACACACACACACACACGCACACACACACACACACACACACGCACGCACGCACGCACGCACACACACACTATTCTCGCTTAAACGTTTATCAACTCTTAGTAACATTCATCCAATTAGTTTTGAAATACTGGCTAAATGCCAAAGTTAAACTCTCAGTAAATGAATGCATAAATAAATAAATAACTTTATTGATGTGAACTAAACATAAAAATACTACGTTTAGGCATAACAAATTATCACACTCCTTTTCAGTATATTAGAAAGTATGTGCAGAAGCATGAAATATATTTACCATCGGAAGAAAACTTCCGTGACAAAGCAAAGTGGCTTAACAAGTAATAGATATATTTTCCTCTGAATTAGGTTACTCGTATGTTAAGGAAGTTGTAACATTGTTCAAATAAAGCCATACAGTCAAACGATCGATCTTACTCCTATTTAACCGATATTAAATAAGCGTCCTCTCGATTGTCACTTGGCTCATTTGCAAGGGTTCTTTATTTTCAAATACTGATACACTTTTCCAGAACACACTTGCCCACACATACACATACGCACATACTTACATATGCACACACACATACTACACATGACATGATACATACATACGTGCGTATAGAACCATGATATAAAGTGGTTAGATCAGTCGTGGTGAGAGCACTGAGCAAACGTCTGTCTCAAATCATATAATACCAAAAGTGAAATTTACATAACGGCTGTCGCAAAACCCAGAACGGGAACTTGTCATAAAGAGATCCGATAGTCAGTTATTAATATAGGAAGTTCACATTCTTCAGGACAATCCTCATAAACATATTCAAAAGAGCAATATATGCTGGAATCGATGTGCCAGACTGGATGGCATTCACATGAGGCCTAAGACTACGGTATCATTACGTACTTGAATGTGTTGTATATGCTATACAAAAGTTGCTTGAATGCATTCTTCCAGGATCAAAGTGAAACACAATGTGGTGACCGAGAGCAGACACGACGAAAGAAAGGTGTTTGGGGTTAATCTTTGGGAAGTGAAACAATCCCGTCGAAATCTGCTGACTGCAAGGCTGTACTATAAAAGCCCGTTTGACTCTGTTCCTTACTCATGGATAATAGGGTCACTACGCGTTGTTAAGGCTTAAACTGCTGAGTCAAAACTATCAAGAGGCTAACAGAAAGAAACTTCATCGAGCTAGCGATAAGAATGGAAGGTACTACAACAATCACTAACAAAATTAAGCAGTCAACAAGAATATTTCAAGGTGACAGCTTATCTGTAAGGCTTTTCGTCCATGCGCAGTCGCACTCTCAGCTTCTCCTGGACGTATGGCAAATACGTCACTTATAACCTAGAAGACCATGCTTTTGCTATCCAAAAGCAGCAGATAGCTACGAAATATCCGATCAAGTGCATCGTCGAAAACAACGGATAACCATCCACATATACATACGAGCAGACACATTGCCGGGTGACGACGCCTGCTTGCGACTATGTTAGCATCTAAAACAGATAACGAAATTAAGGTAGATTCAAACAAGCGTGTGATAGGTGTAGTATTGTGCATGTATGTATGTAGTAAGTATGTATGTATGTATGTATGTATGTATTTATGTATTTATGTGTGTGTATGTGTGTACGTAAGTCTGTATGTATGTCTCTTCTATTTTTTAACTATTATAAATCTTTCACTTAGGAGGGAGCCGGTTTCTAGCAAAGATACAAGGCTCTATATTTGGAATGTAGTTAACACAGACAAATTCACATTAGGAACTTGGGAAAATTCTTGCGTACTTTTACTGTTCCATTCACAGATTGTAATATACAAATCAGCCGGTGAATTTCTATTTATGAAAATCCTAGTTAATTCAGATTCTGCTTTAAGCATTTACTAACAAAACCTAGTGTTCCAAATATTATTGGTACAAATATGAATTCAAAGTCTGGATATAGAAGCTGGAGGTTTCGAAGCTGTTTTTCATAGATATCCTCTTTCTTTGATTTTCAAAGAGATATTTATATCTGCAGGGCAGCTAACCTCTGTGATGGTACATGCCTTTGCCCCTTGCTCCAAACAACAATATCCGGCCTGTTATGCTTACGTTTGACAGAAATTTTGATGGGAATATCCCACCAGTATTCCTTGAGTTGGTGTTTATAAATGTATTGCATAACAGAGGGATTTTCTAAGTTTATTTCGGGACAGTTCTTTTTGCGGATGGCATAGTAAATTGTTTTAGCAACAACATCGTGCCTCATAGGGAGTTAGTACGGTGACATCATTTTAGGACAGCTGCTAATCGCGTACGTGATGTCTTCCACAGAAACATGACATAGCTTATCCATGCGGTTGCTCCTTGGGATTACAAGATCGTCACTGTCTTTCTTGTCACCAGGTACTTTGAGGAAATCTCCTTGTCCTGGATTTCAAACGCAGAGCCTTGAAAGTGATGTTATGTAGTGGTCTTGTGTCCAATAGAGGCTGCGCTTTGTGTCAATTTTACAGTCTTCGTGAAGCTTTCGGGCAACATGCCCATGCATGGTCTGTTTTTTGTATGCTGAATGCTTTCCATTCAGGTCTCTTCTGAGGTAAGAGAGCCCAGTCGTTTTTGGGCTGTATAGGAGATCATCAGGAAGAGAGTGTCTCTTGAGGAATTCACTGCCAACGCGTACAATGTTGGTCACTTCACTTTTCAGGACTACATTAATATATTTATTTTTGCTGCTGTTGTTTAGCAGGTACTGCTTGAGTGATACCACACGGCATTCGAAGGCCGTGTGCACTGATCTCAGGCCTCTATCGCCTTCATTTCTTCTTAGGTAGAACCTGACAACATCACTGTTTCTGTGGAAGTTCCCAATTGTCAGGACTTTGCAGGTTTTGATATCTATGGAGCGTATTAAATGTTCATATATATATGTATGAATATTTAATTTCACGTCTCTCTCTCTCTGTCTCTGTTTTGACTATCTCTCTGTATATATATATATATATATATATATATATATGTATATACACACACACACACACACACACACACACACATATATATATATTAGGGAATAAAAAAATATTCCAACGTTTCAGGTAAAATTTGGTATAATATTGCACCGAGTTTCGTAATATATAATATATATGTATATAATTAATTTAGAGAAGAACCACCACTCTATAACTCAGTCAACGAAGAACCCATCCAAAACCATCCTGTGAGGCATATACCATATAAATACTTATCTAAAATTTTAATCTAAAATTTTAATAATTTTAATAATATATAATATATCATATAAAGAAATATTCATCATAAAAATATTAATCTAAAAATCAAATATAGTATAGATAGGACAGTAAAAATTAATACAATAAAATAATGTGTAAACGTATAAAAGTATAAAAGTCAGTACTTGTACATAGACTACGCGCGTTTCATGGCTGAAATAAGACTATATAAGATCATAAAAAATTCTATCCAAGTTCATTAGAACGGGAAAATGATTTTACTCCCAAAGTTCTAATGAACTTGGATTGAATATTCTTATGATTTTATATAGTCCTATTTCAGCCATGAAACGCGCGTAGTCTATGTACAAGTACTGATTTATCTATACTTTATTTGATTTTTAGATTAATATTTTTATGATGAATATTTCTTTATATGATATATTATATATACATTATTAGAATTATTAAAATTTTAGATTAAAATCTTAGATAAGTATTTATATAGTATATGCATATGCCTCAGAGCATGGTTTTGGACGGGTTCTTCGTTGACTGAGTTGTAGAGTGGTGGTTCGTCTCTAAATTAGTTATATATATATATATACTTTATTTAAAACCAGCAGAAATATAACAAAAAGCTGTTACTCATAGTTTCACATACATATATATCTGTCTTTTATTTGTTATATATATATATATATATATATATATATATAT
>NC_068981.1:42164189-42170190 GCF_001194135.2 Octopus bimaculoides
GTTTTTTGTCTTTTCTTTGAAACTATATATATATATACATACATACATACATACATACATACATACATAAATACATACATACATTCACACATACATATATTTTATCTCAACTCATTTTCCGGATGTGGTATGTGCCGAATTCTCATAAATTCAACATAAATAAATGCTTTCTGAGTTCAAATTCTGCAGTGAGAAATTTCGCTCTTCATCCTTTAGGAGTCAATAAAATAGGCATGAATCAAGTAGTGGAGTCGATATAATCGACTTACCCCTTCCCACAAATTGTTGGCTTTATGCCTAAATTGGAAACGATTATTGTTATTATCGCCCTGATCCTAAAGAAGTAGTTTAAAACAAGGTGTGTACCTTTTAGGATATCAAACCCGGGCATGCATCTAACCGTGTTTATGAATAGATATATGTATGTATACATATGTGTGTTAGATATATTAATATGCATACTTTTGAATGGATTTGAAGTTCGCTTTGAATCACGAAATCCCTTGCAGAGTTTCACTGGACGAAAACGGGTGTCTGGTCGACCCATGACTTACTGAAATTTGCTAGGCGGTAACTATTGAAATGCTCAAGTGACATGATGCTCCAGTAATTAAAATGGGCCGCCATTTACACTACCACTACATACGCTGTAATGTAGTTAGTAGGTATTCCTTTCATGAGACATGGAAAATACTACTCAAAAGTAACTAAAGATCCATTTACATATATGCATGTATAATTAAAATACAACATAAATTCGACGCTACTTTTTGATTTGAAATTAATAAGAAATGTTACATTAATATCTTCTCATCATTCTACAGATAAATGAGATCTAAAACGACGAGAGTCGGGTGTTGAAGTCGTTTAATCACGAGCAGATATCAAAAACATTTCTTCATCACGCTGACATTCCTAGATATTTAGGGTAGTTTCTGCTTTCCGTTACATCCGTGTATCAGTTGGATGTATTTATCAAATTGAATCAAGGAAGTCTCTGATAACATTTTCGAAGTTAAATTACTTTCGGTAAGGGCACGTCAGCCACAGAACAACAATTGAAGACTTATTCATAAAACGAAGAAATTAATAATTACGTTAAATGTCAGATGAAATATTGCGTTCATGACATTGACAAAAACTGACCTTCCTCCTCCAACAGAATGTCATCAAATTACGTTTTAAAACATGTATATTTGTTTGTTTTGTTTTGTGTTCATGCCTATGTGTGCATGCCTATGTGTGCATGTGTGTGTATGTGTGTGAGAGTGTGTGTGACTGTGTGTGTGCGTTTGAGTGCGTGTGCATCTGTATGTGTAATTTTTGTAATACGTGGGAGTATAAATTTAAGTAAGAAATAAATCTGACAAAAAAAGAAAAAGAAAAAGAAAACCCAAAAAGCAAAGAACCCAACGGGAACCACCACAGACACAACAAGTATGAGGAAACGAGGAAAACAATGCAGTCACTCGACCTGCTAGAAATAGCAACCAAGTCTAATTTATTTCACATCGCTACCATCTTAACAAAAGCAAAACGCGTTGGATAATACCGTTTTAGATACATTACTCTGAGAAGTTGATACATAATCAAAACTAGAACAGCTTTCATTATAGGTTTATATGAAACGGCCGAACGTGGGGGTTAACAACAACAAAACGACGACAACAACAACGACAGCACAGCAGCGGCGGTGAAAGTAGTAATTTTAAGCTTTGGTGCAAGGTTAATAATTATAAAGAATGGAATGTACCATTGATGAATGGATGAATAGAAAAATCCAAATACTTTGGGATACGAAATTAAAACAAAAGAATTTGAGCTAATAAGCATTTCAACACGCACAATGTGATACTTTTCTACTCTAAGCACAAAGCCTGAAATGTTTGGGGAGGGAACCAGTCTATTAGATCGACCCCAGTACGCAACTCGTACTTAATTTATCGACCCCCGAAGGGATGAAAGGCAAAGTCGACCTCGGCGGAATTTGAACTCAGAACGTAAAGACAGACGAAATAACGCTAAGCATTTCGCCCGGCGTGCTTACGTTTCTGCCAGCTCGCCGCTTACGTATAGCGTAATACTGTACTATTTCTAAAACTCTATCTTATTTAGCGATAATAATTAATTATTTTCAACGGGGAAGATTTGTTGGTTTAAGCAACCTTAGTGAAATGCCGAAGTTTTACTAATAACGAGAAACTATTAAAATATAACTCAAAATATTGAACTGTAAGCGAATGATATTGCAGATAAGAGTGTTTTCATTAATTGACTGGTACCAGCTTTACCTACGCCAGTAGGATTAAAGGCAAACCAATCACGGTTGAATTTGAACTTAGAATATAAAGAGACTGAACTGAATACCAACGTTTCCAAATCGCCATTTTTACCGCAAAATGCTTTACAGCATTTCGTCCGTCTTTACGTTCTGAGTTCGAATTCCACCGAGGTCGATTTCCCTTTAATCCTTACAGGTCGATAAAAGAAATATCAGTCATGTAATGGGTGGATGTAATCGACTTATTCCCTCCCCTAAAAACGAACAAAAAAAAAAATAAAAAGGCAGAGTTGACCCCAGCAGAATTTGAAGGCAAAACATAAAGGATTGGAACAAATAATTTTAAGTATTTTCTCCGATCCTAACGTTTCTTCAAATCCATCGACCCGAATCTACAACTCCGCTACCACTTACTACTACTTATAATAATTACCCTATTTGTCGGCGTATAAGACGCGCTTTTTTTGTTTTAAAAATCTATAAAAAAACTGCCCTCTGTCTAAAGTGATCGAATTACGGTTGGGAGATTGTAGGTGTCGATAGGAATATGAACGCGCATTAGTTCACTAGGCACAATCATTGTTATTAAAATATTGAGAGCAAGCCAAATTATCACAGACTGTTAGGATGAACTTAGGGAAAAAATTGCTTACAGAATGCTGGTAGTTATGCGGGAGGTCACATCTTATTATATCTCCTTCCCCAGCATACACAACCCTCATTTCATATATGCGTTGCACTACTTAATGACTCTGTTGCTTTTCAGAAACAGTCTTTAATAATCTAATTGAGAAATTCTCTTCGAAAAAATGAATTTGAACTGAGAATGTAAAGAGGGCTGAAATATCCCTAAGCACTTTGTCCGGTGTGCTAACGATTCTGCCAGCTCGCTGCCTTAATTTACTACGAGTATTAATTTCTGATTAAGATACAAAGCCAGAAAATTTAATGAGGGCAGTACTTCACTTTGTTGCCATCAAAAAATAAGAAAGGTAAAGTTGGTCTTGGTGGAATTTAAACTGAGAACAGACTGGGCCGAAAGAACTACCGCAACGTATTGTGTCAAACATTCTAACGATTCTGCCACTTCAACACATTGAGTCCACTTTTAATGATAATTATTTATGAGCGGTATATAGCACAATCGTTAGCGATTCGATCAAAGTACCTTGTGGTATTTGATTAGGTCCCTTTATCTTTTGCATTTATATAACGCTGACCTCAACTTTATCTTTCATACTAGTTAAATCAATAAAATAACTACTGTTCTATGATCGATATAATCGATCATACATTTGAAGGCGGTGCACTAGCATGGTTACACTCCAATGACTGAAACTGATAAAAGAATAAAATGGATAAAATAATTTCCGATATAGGCACAAGGTCGCATTTTTGTGAAAAGAGGTGTAACTGATTAAATCGACCAAAACTTAATTGATATTTTGATTTATTGATCTCGGAATAATGAAAAGTAAAGTCGCCCTCAATGGTATTTGAAATCAGAAGGTAATTAAACACCACAAAATTATTTCTGAGACACTCTACTAATTCTGTAATTCAATAATGTATTGCATTTTGATTTCGTATATAATTGTTGGAGTGGGGAAATGTTGAATTATTGTAATAGCTGAACTTTCAACACAGAAAAAGTGCATTGGCATTTTTGCTATATTTTTATTAACTTATGCTGCTTTTGTCTGTGAATGTATACGTAAGTAAATATGCATCTATGTATAAGTTTATATGGGTGGATACGATATTCTATTATAGATATGTATGTATGTATGTATGTATGTATGTATGTATGTATGTATGTATGTATGTATGTATGTATGTATGTATCTATCTATCTATCTATCTATCTATCTATCTATCTATCTATCTATCTATCTATCTGCCTATCTGTCTGTCTGTCTGTCCGTCCGTCCGTCCCTCTGTCTCTGTGTGTATCTATTTGCCTTCCCCTCCATCTTACAGTCTCTGACTGTCTGCTTGTCTGCTTATCTATCTATCTATCTATCTATCTATCTATCTATCTATCTATCTATCTCTATCTATCTATCTATCTATCTATCTATCTATCTATCTATCTATCTATCTATCTATCTATCTATACCGTATATGCCGACGTATGATACGACTGTGTGTACAAGACGACTCCCAGATTACCATTTAAAAAGTAGGTTTTGAGCCACACTTGCTGTATAAAACTATCCCAAGTTTTCGTGGAAAATAGCTCGAACGCTAAAGGCGCGAGTTTCATAGCTAAACGGGCCGGGTGTGCTCTACCTTCCCCAGCGGGCCCTGAAGCCTCTGCTTTTCTTGTGTGTCAATAGCGTTTTAACTATGTTTCAATCAGTAAATTTTATATGCAACAATTCTGCAGTCTTGGTTGTTTTAAATGTTATCCAGTTCTCTTCAAAAAGTGGGCAAATATTGTAAATTACCTACTATAATACGCATCAAACGTACCCGGTTGGTTTAAACACTACCGTAGTGACGTCACTTAGGCGTCAATTATTTTACAGGAACTAACATGGTGTCAAGTATACCATAATGACACCACCCACTTGAAATGGATTTACAGACTTACTTACGGGATATACAATATATTGTAATATATTAGAAATATTGTTATAAATTACACTGCTAGTGTTTCATTTAATTTGTAAATTTTATCTTGCTTCACCAGACTATTGGCTCTGAAACAAGGTATCCCTTTTGACGCTGGTCACGGACCATATCTGATACATGCTTCTCTAGAATCAGCCAGTGTGCTGTACCCCTTCTCATTGCACATTTTGTCCTCGATATACTACTTAGTAAGTCTTCATTTAATCTTCAAACTCTTATCATCTTCTCGGTTACACCTTATTCTCTCACAGCAGCACAGTTGTTGTGAGACTTGGCCTATGCTAACACTTTCAGCTCAAAACGAGCTTTATATTTCCTTCGTTATCCCTTGGAACCAGGAGGGGGTTTTACAGTTGCTGGAAATTAATGTTCATCCAGTGAGAGTACTGCTGCTTATGAAAGAGTGACAACTTGAGCCTTTCCAAGAAAGCCTGTCTGTAAATGCTTAAAAGTAACCGCTAACAGTAAGGTTTATTGTGATTGGTCTGATTGACACAAATTGGCCAGTCACATAAGGTACCGGTGCATGCTGCTAATTTGCTGTAAAAGGTAGGTTACTTACCGTAAACTACACTTGTCCTGAAAAACCTCCGCTGGCTGGGCGCTGCATGAGAGAGCACTTTAACGAAGCAGTATAAACAGAACAGACACTGTGACCCAGCTGAACGATCTGATTATTTATGTTTTCTGTTCGTCAGCTATTGCAAATGGCGACTGGTGTCTGTCCACTAAATTTGCTGCGTTGTCATTTTAATACAATCTTACTATTGATTCAGCTTCTCAAACATACGCGTAAGTATCAGTGGAAAATACTGAGATGTAAAAGCATGAATATTTTACGGTGGTCTCCATCGATATGCGCAAGCGTCTATAGAAAATACTGTGCTGTAGAACCATAGGATGTATGCGAGTGCTTTATATTGTTCTCCATTGACATTGGTTCTATTCTAAACCACAGGAAGTTAAAGTTCAGATTTTATACGGGGTGTATAAGACGACCCCTAGTTTCGTAGTGATTGTTTTAAAGTTCAGATTCCGTCGTGTGCGTCAGTATATACGGTATATATATATATATATATATAT
>NC_068981.1:42170400-42171184 GCF_001194135.2 Octopus bimaculoides
ACACACACACACACACACACACACACACACACACACACACACACACACACACACACACACACACACACATCTGTGTATATGTGCATGTATATAAATGTATATTAAATTACAAATTAAAAGCAACTCTAGTAACATTATCTGGCGCAGATATATTGTATAGGTGTTTTGATTATCACGCTAATTTGCTGCGTGATATAGTCTTGGTGAACCTTCTTGCACTACACCTAATGTTAAAGAACACTGAATGTTCCAGACCAAGCGAAACAACACACCCCGAGGTGAGCAACAATGATCGATATCATTATTTCGCTATTATTGTAGTTCTTCGGTACCATATACACAAATAGTGTGATGTATATATACTGATATGCTGTAGCATAGCACATGTGAAACAAAATATAATTTCGAATTAAAAGCAGCTCTAATAATGTAAACTTTATCGGTCGCACATACATAATGTATAAGTTTTGTTTATACGCCAAATTGCTGCGAGATGTCGTCCTGGGAAAAGACCTTAGACGACGCCGAATATTGAAGAATTCTGAATACTTCAGACCAGGGCGAGACAATTCGCCCCAAGGTGAGCAAGAATAATGGATATCAATATTTCGCTATTATTATTATTCAGTGTTCTTTAGCACTCGGCGTCGTGTAGGGAGTTTTCCGAGAACGCTATTCTGAAGCAAATTTTTATATAGACAAAACTCAAACACTGTGTATGAACAACCGATCACACACACACACACACACACACACACACACACACACACACACACACACACAC
>NC_068981.1:42171293-42173057 GCF_001194135.2 Octopus bimaculoides
TATATATATATATATATATATATATAGCTTACTAACTTCATACACCTAGATACTTGGATCCTACCATTGTATGCATATATGTATGTATGTATGTATATATATATGTGTGTGTGTATTTATGTGTATGTATATATACATGTGTGTGTGTGCATATATGTACATATGTATGTACGCATACTCGTTTGATCTGTTTATATGATCCTTCAACAGTAGCGTAGCTACTTCAGACACTTTATATTCTAGCAATGATTTTGTCAAGTATTGCCTCATATAGTGCATCTGAAGCCAGCCAAGCAAAAAGTAATGCGTCAGTTC
The DNA here is from genome assembly GCF_001194135.2 of Octopus bimaculoides. Taxonomy (NCBI): domain Eukaryota; kingdom Metazoa; phylum Mollusca; class Cephalopoda; order Octopoda; family Octopodidae; genus Octopus; species Octopus bimaculoides. The sequence continues at coordinate 42,171,609 of NC_068981.1, forward strand.
TGATCTGGTGTATAACGTTATCCTCAGTATTATTGAAGCTAGTATTCAGTGATTGCAGTCCTGATAGCGTTTCATCTATTTGAATTTGTTACTACTTATCCCTTAGACAGTATATGCCAAACGTCACAGCTAATGATTCAAAGGCAGATCGACTATTAAGGGTCGGAACAGAGTCTAAACGAATTTTGTGATTGACGCCTACATTGTAGTCATACGTAAATCTCCTTCCAATTTTCATACATCCACGATAGATGTCCACTTGTTACCAACAAGTAGAACATAACCTAATATTCACTGTCCAGTCATTTCTCCTAGCATCACAGCTACTGGTGGACAAATATAGATTGAAAACTTACAAGATTCAAAACATAAGAGTTGGACTATCTTGGTCTTTAAGCACGCCGGTAATTTCACTGTTGGACACGAAAGAATTGATCAGTATTGTGCTGCCAATATTTAATACATCATTTCACACCACGACCATGATTTTTATTATCTAAGTCTGCAGAGTCCTCCGGTGTAATCACAAATAGTGTGTATGTGTTTTGCTAACCTTTAAAGCGACTGAAAATTTAAATTTATGGTCCATCAAACTTGTGAAGTTATAGATAATATTTTATAGAAGATTTGGCTCACAAATGTATATTCAAAATTTCCTTGGAGTTCAGGTAATCCCGATACTGGCATCCTCTGGCACATCCAAACACGTGTTAGTTCAAGTTAACATGTGATCCTTCCTGTGCTTTGTAGTTTCAGTGATAAGCATATTATTATGAATTTGCTCCACAACTTTCCTTTCAGTTGTTTTCTTACCGAGATGCGTGTAAAGCATCTTATCCAGCGTCAAAATCCTACCTACACTGCCATTTGTTATTAAAAAAACATTAATATACAAAATCGAAGTTTAACAATAATTCAGCAAGTAATACTTATAAAGAGAGCAAAGAAATAACAATATTTAACTGAAGTCTTAATATAATGTGTATCTAAATAGAACGTTTTAACTGTTGTGAGTTAAAAGGAATGGGATACCACGACCAATTCCCCGCAACTAACTAACCAGTCACATAATTTACTCTTTAAACAGGAAAGTGGTTCATCCATAACAGCAGTCTCGTAATTTCTTCTGTAGCATTATAAAACAACAGAATCTTTTTTATATGTTGTGTGGGCTGTGCTTTAAAATTAGTTGTGTTGTAAAATTTGAGGGGAAGTAGTTAATCGAATAAATCGACTATAATACTTTTTTGGTACTTTATAATAAAAAACAACAACAACAGCAGCAGCAGCAATATGGATAACATAAATAATCTGTTAAGTCCAAATTACTGCCGTTGTCGTTGTCATGGAAATATTCTATAACTTTCTGGAAAAACTGCATCCTGTAGTTTGAAAGTTTCCGTTGTGTATCTTTTGATATGGAAAGAAAAAGCCAAAAAAAAAAAAAAA